>NC_065509.1:31757982-31914920 GCF_006386435.1 Epinephelus moara
ACGTTTTTTCATGATTTTTGACGACATACTATACCATAACTTTTTTTCATGGTTTAGGACAACATGCTATACTATGACATTTTGTTTTTGATTTTAGACGACATACTATACCATGACCTACCTGCCTTCCTTTGCTACCTCCTCCTCTGAATGGCGCAGGCTCAGAGGGATTACTACGACCGGGTATTTTATCTGTTTGCCAGTGTACATGTAGATTACTATAGTGTACTATTGTTGTAGGTTACGTGTTACCTATTTTGTGTATTAATAATGTATACATTGTGGGGATGATGATGACATCCCCCCATGTGCAGCTCTTTAAAAGCCTCAGCTATTGTGCCTCACACTTCCACTGCGTTTCATGGAGCCTTTGACTCTCTTCTTTGGAGAGCTGCCTTTTAAATTCAATGGGCCTTGACGAGGATCGAACTCAGGACTTCCAACCAGTCCTCTAACAGCCTGAGCTAACAGGCCAGAGACACTTTGACTGTGTTCCTTACAACTTTTAATTTTCTCCTTCAGACATTGGCGTGCAAAACAGAGTGACTGTTCATCTGAGCATTGAACCCTGATCCTATAATCTTCATCTTCCTGAGCTAACCCTAAGACTCGACAAAAAAGCCTCACAGACAAAGGTGACAAAGAGCTCGGAGAGGACGGACACATCGTGTGGAAGTCCAATACACAGAATACTATACTATGACTATTTTGGTTTAATTTATGACGACATTTTTATGACATGCTTCAGAGGACTTTGCACTATTAACAGTTTATTTGACTCAAGACAAGAGATGTGATGTGGCAAGCTTGTAAATTTTATTTTTCATGTGTAAATGTTTGTTACTGATTGTATTTTCTCATCCTTTTTGTTAATGAAGAAAAAACAGAAAAAAGCATTCACCAAGTAAGAAAACATTTATAGATACATACGCACATACAATATATTGATGTGATAAAACACAGTATCACATGAAGATGACCCGGAGGAAGCAAGAAACCTCTCGGGTCAAAGGAATTTACAGCAAATGTTAGTATCCAAGATGTGAGGAAGTATCTGTTGTGTGATGTCCTAACTTTGTGGATCACATCTGTAAGCAAAATGACTTTCTCCTTTAAATTTTAAAGATTTAAAGACACTCTTGACTAAAAAATAATTTCACAGACTTGTAAAATACATCCTTTATCTCTTCTGTTGTTTTTGACCAAAAAAACTGATCATTTCTTAAACATTTCCAGAGGGAGCTGTGACCTGTGAGACATCTTTGACAGAAACTTCTGCTGTTAATTCCAGGTGTGTGAAACAACCATGCACGTCGGATGGGTAAGTGTGAGATGAAACATACTGTACACTGACAGAGACAGAATACATTTACAGTTTACAATGTGAATTTTACCACTCTGCTGCAGGCACAATGTTAAACAAAGTTGACTAAAAAAAACTGAGGCGCCAAAACAAATCACCTGTTAGACTGAAAAAAACAGTAAAAGCTAAAATAAAAGCCCTTCAGAGATTGACGATGGACTGTTTCCACTTTTTGAATGATGATAAAAACTGGAATGTTTTCAGATACGACACATCTGTCATTGGCTTTTCAATCCCTGTCCACCTTCAAAATTTATTCTCATTTTGGTTTTTCAGCAGCGCCAACATGAACATTATGCTGACAACGGTAGTAAAAACACACCATGTATGACGATGTGGGTGTCAGGCTGAAAACAACTAGACTTTAAACAAAAAATAAAAAGTATTGTACCTCAAATATTCACGCACAAAGTCTATCCCACACATCAGTTACCCATGACCCGATACTGTGAAACCTCCACGCAAACCTTTATTATTGCTGCTTCTTCATGGCACAAATAATATAAACAATACATCATGTTATTCATACTATTATGTTCTCTTTTGCCATGCAAGCTCACTACAGTACTGCTTCTATATTAGCTTATATTACACAGAGCGACAAAAATAAATCAGGAAACGGAGCAGGTTCAGGTTTGATTAGCCACACACAGTGCCAGACTAACTTCTACAGCTGGTTTTACAGTTCGTGAGTAGATACAAAAGGATTATTATTGTTGTCATGTTCACACAAAATAATGGTTATGATAGTAATAGCAATATTTATAATAATAAAAAAACACATTCTCAGGGCATCACAAATATTATGAACCAAAGGGGGCCAAACGTAATGTTTGAAATAATTTAAACATTTCTGACATTCATTCCTTCGGGTGTTTTTCTTTTTTTTTTTTTATGTACAGTATATATTTATATTTGTATAGAAGTAGTGCTTCATTTTTAGAAATAACAAATGAAAAAACACAAAAGGGCTGCATTCTGTGAATGCTGTGCAAATAACATCTTTTTACATCAACCCTACAAACGTTCCCGTCCCCACAAACGCACCGCACCCTCCCTCTTATTCCTCACAAGCACTCACAAACACAGACTCATTCGAAACTTTGATTCCAAACCGTCGCATCTGCCGTCCACTGACAGACAAAAGACTGCAGTCAACTTTGATTCTGGCAGGTAAATGTACACCGGTTCAGCCAAGAAAAGCACTACTTTGTCTTATCGGCCTTAAACATCTCACAAGTAACGAGCCAAAGAGGTTCTGATAATAGAAACTCCACCTGCCACAACAGCTGGTCTTCTGACTCACTAGCTAAAGACAAAGTTCAGCCATAGTTGGAAATGTCTTCGTCCTGCATTTTAAATCACACTGTGACATCTTGACTCCTGTCTGATACAAGACAACATGGCCTCTACAAGGAAGAGAAATGAAGAGGACACATTTTCTCCTCCTCACCTGCCCTCATTTTACCTGCCAGCAGGACATTTAACTCCGACTGCAGAGTCAACCAAACAGAAACGCAGCAGAGGGTTGAAATCTCTTCCCTCCCTCAGCATTGTGGACATCAGACCCTCGGCACTGACTCACCAGTTGGGGAAAAAACATCAGTGAACCACAGACAGAGCTGCGTCTTTGTGTTTATAATCAGTGCTGGCAGTGTTGGCACCTCACTGATACGATACAGCGACCCAGGACCATCAGAGATACATCAGTTACTCAGTCACATCAGCTGCACAGCACCTGCTGACTGATACTCAGGAAACTCTCTGCCAAACTGCCACTTCCTGTAGCCAACATGCTTTTGGTTTCAAAGAAACTGCAGCAGCGTGGACCAGATACTGGCTCCTCTCCTCGGCATTTATCACCCATAATCCCCCAGGACACCATGCAGCAAACTGAACGAGTGAAGAGACAAGTGGGAAAACAACAAGAACAGTCACCAAAAGTGTGCAGAATATTCGTGATGTCTGCGACAATATCCAAATCTGAATATGACTGTTTCCTACGAGCATCTTCAGTCTAATGCTGCCTTTAAGTGCTGTCAGAAATATCAAAATGATGAGCATTTTGGGACTTTAAAACTTAGATTTCTGAGTTCAACAGCTTAAAAGCAGCATTTTTTCACCTTAGAGGCTCATGGGAAATGAAGTTCAGAGTTGCAAAGCAGAAACACCACTGTGCCGACCATGTGAACATCTCACTGACAAATATCTCCAAAATGTAAAACAAAACTGAAGAAAATGATGAAAAATAGAAAATGAAAAAGAAAAAGTCTTCCACAAACAGCTCCGAGATCACACTGGGAGTTAATACAATTATTTTTTTCCTTGGAATACGACACATATTCTTTTTCATTCAAGAACATGAACAGCAGTGTCTCACAAACATGTATGTATACACGTCTTTTTTTTTTTTTTTTTTTCAACAATACACGCACAAACTTTAAACTCGTGAATGAATTTTAAAATCAGTCAGAGTGTGTGAAGCATCCAGGATGTTACATGACAGAATAAAATAACCGATCTCCTCGCGCTGAGGAGGCCGCTGTAAGAAACTGTGACTCCCCGATGAGAGGCGAAAGAGGGACTTTTCACACAGTGCGACATCCCAAAGAAAGAAAGAGCGTCTTGGGTGAAGAGTGTCTAAAATGCCAGTCCTCGAGCTGTCCGATAAGATTCCTCAGCATGAAGGAAAAAAACACAAAGATCGACGAAAAGAAAAGTTCTGAAATTAAAAAGTCAGAATGTTTTTTTTTTCTCCCAAAGAAACAAAACACGAGAAGACGAGTGCAAAGTCTTGAGTCACGTTGGTGATGAAGACAAACAGTGATGATGATGATAATGGTTCCTTTTCTCCATGTTTCTAAACTGCGGCCATGTTTTAGATGAGATGCAGTCAGACGAGGCAGCGGAGGATCAGGTGTGGCTGACGGGAGTGATTTTGAGTTTAACTGGTGGTGCTGCTGCTGCATTCATGTCACGGGGAAATAGTTGTAAAAATGAACGTCTAACATCACATTAGTTGTTAATTAAACTCAGGCTGGGAGTTTTGACAGAAGATCTCTAATATGAATTCTGTCGTCACATGTAGATAATCATAGTTATTAAACAAATAAAGATTGAAGTGATTTTGTGATTAAAATACTTAAAATTTGCTTCAAGATTTTTCAGTGCATATTATTTACTTGTGGCCTTTTCAGGAAAAAAAAAAACTGTCAGGAACTGAAACAGCAGCTAAAAGTTATTTTAGCACATTCGCCTTTACTTTATCTCCACAAAGATATGATTGATTATGTTCTAAAGATTATTTTTTAAGACAACTCGTATTGTTCCATTAAATCACTGCTTACTAACTGCATTTTATTTCTACTGGTCTGACAGAAATTATTTTGTCGTTACACTGACAGCATCAACATTCAGTGGTTGGCTGCAGTCTTGGATCCACCAAACTTTCCTTTGTTTACTGTCGTTAAAATGCAGGAAAATCCCTTTAAAAGATTCCTGGAAATGTTCATGCACCAGTGAAGGCCGTTATCTACAAACAGTATTTACAGAGATTAAATGACGACATGTTGGACTGTAACTCTAATTTATTTTTCTCCGTGACCTGAACGCAGCACGCCATCTGGAGGTCATGAAGTCCGACTGAGAGCACTTCCTGGGAAGTCATGTGATGTGGTTACTGTACTCCCTCCCAGGTGTGATGACGTCCTGGGTGGGTCCTCGCAGCAGCAGCAGTGATGATGTGTGCGGTGGCAGCTGGTGTCTGAGGGGGGCGGGCCTAGATGGATTTGGAGGAATCCTGTTTGCTGATGAGAACCTCCAGCAGGCGGAGTTTGGCCTTGATCCTCTTGTACTCCCTGTACTCCTCCAGCATCGGCACCCGGTCCTCCTTCTGAACATTTCTGCAGCAGAGGGAGGAAATAGTGAGTCCTCTGAATGACACATACTTTTATTCCACAGCCCAGCACATACTGATGAGTCTCTATGGGGCTGTTTTACTGAACATTTCTCAGCTCTCTCCAAACAGGACCACACAATAGCTGAATAATGGCCCCAATCTGACAGAGGTCATTGTCATTTATCCTGTATAGTGTCTCATAGTGGAAGACAACCAATGGAAGGACAAGTATTTGTCTCGCCTAGTACTACAACATCCTCTGTGATGCTTCTGACCACAGTAATTGACATTCCCAATATACAATGTCTGTTTCTTGCCCCCCATCTTCATTTCGTACGGCCTGTGACAGATGATATATAACTGGCTGGGGTTCAACATGTAGTCTGACATGTTTCTGGCCACATTACAGCAGGAATCGAAGACACCATCATTGTCTAATCTGTCACAGTGATTATCTCCAATAAGGATGTTATGGTGACTCATTAATAAAAATAAAGGCCAAATCTTAGAGCAGCTATATCCTCCTGAGACCCTGTGTCCTCATATGAGGACGTCACATTTTGGGTTTACTTGACCTTATACTTCATTCTGCTTAACTTAGACCCGTTGTCCTTGTTTGTGGACACTTTTGTGCCATCTAGTGGTAGAAAGAGCACAACACACTAATCCATGTAAAAACAAGATGGCAGCCGTCTCTGCCATCTTGTTTTTACAAGTCAGTCTGCAGCCAACGCCGACACAAACATGGACAAAATCTGATAGTTGCAACTTGCTAATTTATGATTAATAACGTTTGTAGTTTGATACACCCTACAAATTTTATGAAAGGTAACAAGCTAAGATGCTGTTAATTACAAAGTACTCGTTTGAAGGAATTTATCATCAGCTAGTTAAAGGACATTAGGACTTTATTATCATTGACAACGTTTAGTTTTTTATACTTATCAGGTCCTACTGATCCCAAATAGCTAGAAGAAATTATAAATGCAAACAAAAGGGTCTCAGGACGATATTTTAAATGCCAAAATTGTGGCACATATTTTAGTGGAACTTTGACTTCCAGCTCGTTTTAGACTGGGTTTAACATTGCCTATGGAAATACTACAGTCCTCTGGAAAGTTATTTACTGTGCTGACTGGTGTGTGTCTGTCCAGCCTTCCCTGGTTAGCACTACTGTATTTCAGCTTCCTTGGATAAAGAAGGGTTAAAACATGAACACGTAACAAGTCATCCTGCATGTCTATCCATCATTTAATTTTTTTCAGGAGATGAGTAACACTGAATTTTATCTGCAGACAGGATTTTGTTTGTGTGCATGTGAGCGACTGTCTTCCACCTACCTTCCATTATGCTGATAAAAATCTTCCTCAAACTCCCGGATGGTCTTCCTCAGCTTCTTCTTCTCTGCTCTGGCCTTCCACAGCTGTTCCAGCAGCTCTGGCCTGGAGGATGATGGGATACATGAGGATGTATTTACAGAGACTACAGTTAAAGGTAATTATTAGTAACAAGATGAAGTACACTGACTAAATCACTTCAGTTATATTTTTTTCGACAGCAGTCATTTGGAACTTGACTCAGAGTCCAGAGAGAAAAGCCAGACAGGAAGTGAGGTCGCTCTGAGCAGGAACTGAGCTGTGGAGGCGTGAGGATCAGCCATCAGGATCATGTCCAGGTAAGAGACCTGATGTACCGTACTGAGCTGATGTGTGTGAGCGCGCTGTGAGCTCAGTGACACATTAACCAGATTACAGGCTCAGGAGATAAAATCTGTTTTCTGTCTGTGTCACATTATTCCTGCTGCTGCTGTCTGCAACCTCAGCAGAGACGGAGATCATCAGAGCTTTTAGTGAAGAAGGACTAATAATTAATTAAGGTTAAAAATCCTGCTGCAAAACTGCCAAAACTAGACTTACTGTGACTTTTGAAACTTTTTTTTTTCCTTACATTTTTATGACACACTATACTATAATTGTTTGTTTTTAAAACACAGACTATACTATGGCATTTATTAAAACTTTTTTTATGACATACTATGAACTTTGAGAGTTTTTGAGACATTTTTTTACAATTTAATTTTTCCCCCACATATGATCCTATTACATGTTTGACATAGTATACTATGACACTTGACATTTTTTAAGACATACTAAACTTTGACCTCTTTTTAAAATGTTTATTTATGACATACTATATTGTGAAAGTTTATGTTCACATTTTTAATGACATAATATTCAGACATTTTTTGCCAGTTTTTTTTTTTTTTTTTGGACATATTATACCATGACATTTTTGACACTGTGACATACTGTACTATGAATTTGGCTTTTTGTGGGGACATACCATACAATGGCATTATTATTATTTAACTTTTTTTTTATTATTATTTTTTTTTTTTTATAACACACTTAAGCAGGGGTTTTCAAAGTCTTAAAGACTGAATGTCATTTCACGGAGCAGCGTATGACTGGACACATGCGCAGAAAAAAATAAACAAAATATAGACAAGACAAAAAAATCTTTACATCTCATTTCCACATTACGCTGCCAGAAATCAACGTAATTCCTGACACATTAGCAAGCTGTCACTGGTTGCCATGCAACTAGTACGATTCTACAAGATGTTACTGCGAGGCTTGTTGGGAGGTGCAGTTTGATGCAGTAACACAGTAGTGAATTAAATGTAGACGACTGAAAGTGAAAGAATTGAAAAGGGCCGTGCATGATTAAAATATAATATGTGCATTTAATGTAATGTTCAGGAGCTGCACAAAAAGTTTGAGAGGGCCACTGCACTGAGAAACTCTGGTCTAAACAAAGGCAAACACAGGAAGTCTCCTCCTGGATCAGCTGTTAGAGCTGACTGCACAGAGAGCTGCTTCAGGGGCAATTTGCCAGAGCAACCTAGGAGGATGTCTGTCCTCCTGCAACCTGCAAGTTAGTCTCCATGTTGTGGTAAAGAACGTTATGTTACTGTCTTCTACAGAAAAACTTAAAAATTTAGACTAAATTAGAAAATTAGTGCAATTTTACATGAATTGAAATGAAGATGTAAACAAACACTGATATGTGTGACGCCGGTGGAAGTATAAGAGGATGAGCATTAACTGTGTGTGTGTGTGTGTGTGTTCTTACATGGACGAGGCGTTGGAGCTGGACAGCCGCAGGTCCAGTGCCAGCTTCCCAGACCCCTCCTCCATCTTGGCTTTCATTGAACAATCGCTCTGCCTGTCGGGTTGGTTCTGGCTCCGCATGGATCCCTCAGATGAAGTCACAAGGTCGACAGCCATGATGACCTCAGAGCTCTGCATCTCCCCACCGCTGCTCTCTCCCTCCTCCTCATCCTCCTCCTCTTCCTCCTCATCCTGGTCCTCCTCCCTCTCTTCTTGTTCTCCTTCTTTACGCTCGTCCTCCTCCTCCTCTTTGATCTCCTCCCAGAAATGAGCTGTTTCGCCCTCAATGATTGGCTGGAGGGTCTGATTGCGCCTCTTACTGGAGGGGGACACCTGGTGGAGGGAGGGGAGGTTAATGCAGGAGAATTGGAATGACAAGAGTATGTGAATTAATTTTTAATGTGCGAGGGACTAGGTACCATGTCTGAAGGGTTACTTTTGCTTCCAGAGGTACCATACCGAAAGTGTTTGGTAGGAACAGGGCTGTAGTGTAACAGATGTCGTGTTGTGTTTCTACGTACTGTGATAGGTGTGATGCTGACTCGGGTGAGCATCTGTTTGACCAATCTGTAGCGATCGTAGAGAGGCTTCACCACCAGACGCTCCTCTCTGGTCACCTGAGAGAGACAGAACAACTGGTTAAAACAAGTTTAAATGTGTGTTTTAACACGGCTTCACAGGGTTATAGGATGTTTGGTTACTTACCGGTCGGCCATGCAGACCCTCATAGTGCAGCAGGTTCTTCTGAAGGACCGTCTTCTCACAGGACAACTGCTCCTTGGTCATCTTCTGCAGAGACGGACACAGTTAATCATGCCATACTGATATAACCTTTTGACTAAACACGTTCTGGTCAAACTGTTCCACTTTTTATAGTGACGCCTTGTGCAATTAAGTGGCGTATGCTAATGTAAAGTTGCACAGCTGTCTGTGGATCAATAAGCTGACTATGTGACATCTTATGCAACCAATACAACCCAGTCAAACTATTAAAACCTAGGTAATGTAATGTTTCATGCCAAAAGCCCAGGTTGTCGGCTGTCAACAGGCTGCCGGCTGTCCTGTTCACAGCTGTGAGGCAAAAATCCATTGTTGTTATTTGACAATTAAATCCAGGATCTCATCGACACCTGAGCCCTGATCCAGTGCCTGATTAAATATCTGCTGCTAACCTTGATGTCATCCGGCCAGCCGTCCTCCTGCCTCTTCCCTTTGACCCTGCACTGGATCAGCTCCAGTGTTTCCTCCCTGGTGGGACGCTGACCCTTGACCTCTCCTACTGCATCGCTAGTGCCTTGTTCCAGCGTGGAGCCGAAGCTCTTGGGCAAGGTGTTGCTCCGAGGACGAGTCTGGGGGCCAAGCTCGCTCTCTGCGCGGTGTTTGGCATCTGTGGGAGGAGGATAACAGTGATGAGGAGAGAGATAAAGGGGGAGGGGACAGAGGGGGTGAAGTACGGAGAGGAGCCAGGACAAGAACAGGTGGTTTCAGAGAGAGAGAACGGGGGGAGAAAATCTTAAGTTTTCAGACGGCACATAAAACATGTTTCACTGGACACTCAGACATGCAGGAGTCTGACAGACAGCTGCGGTGGTTAAAGTCAGCCAGTCACAGTGCGAGGAGAAACATGCTTAGAAAAGAGACACACCCCGGACAAGAACACACAAACACCACACCCAGTCAGAACCCAAACACAACAAGCAAACACAGTTTTCCTGAACATTTCTCTAATGACGTCTGTCTCTCTAAAACATGAACAATGAAGACATTTAAAAGCCTGAGTCAGTCTGATGTCACAGACCGAGACCAACTGCTGCCTGCTGGGTATTTTCTCTAGATAAAGCGTGACCTTACTCTGCAATGATCCTATTCAAGTGTGTTTACATGCTCTGTGTGAAAGCATACGTTGTTAAGGTCTACACTCTGTTCCTTACAAGAACAGTTACACTGCATTACATTCTCACAGGGCTCCTACAGCTGCAAGTTAGACTTAAGACTTTATAAAAACTATTTTAATGCCACTATGAATTGATTTAAGACAAATTTTACAATAAGCAAAGCTGAGTAAAAGAAAACATGAACCAACATCAGTTACTCAGAGTCAGGGACAATTTGGGCCGATTATATATTGTAACATAGTTATACGTGGGGGAGACGAGGGTAAAAACAGAGCTGGGAAATATCTGGTGTTGGCAAGTTTTCTTGGCAATTTTGCGTTTCTCACTGATTCCCATCATGCCGAGTCTGATTTTTTTTTGCATAAAATACACGAGCCTCATATGCATGGCCTGGAAGTGGTTTCAGGCATGTCGCCAAATCTCACTTAAATAGCTAATTTTTTGTTGAATTTGCACTTCCACACGTCGTCCAAGGTACAGTGACACCTAAGCTGAATCCAAATGTCCACCCTCTGCACTTGCAGAGTGAGCCCTCACAGACTTCAGCTGTACGTAGTGTGACGTATTTACTGTCATCACGTAAAGTCTTCGAGGGCAGAGACTGCGAGCGACTGATAGACAGCCCTCGAGACTGTTTTACTCTTTGTCCTAGAAACGTTAAACTATCTAGCTGTCATATTCATGTAAATGTCATATAAGTTGATGAATAGTGCCTACTCATCTGTCCCTGCAGATAACAAGATATAAATCCAATGAAAAGCCTTTTTCTGTGACTGAACAAAAACATAGGTTATTAATTCATCTCTATATAACAGGCTACACATGTTCAAAAACAGAAACGTTTGTAAATAAAGACAGGACTATAACTCAATAAAGTGGGCATTACTGACAAAAACTTTTTTTATTCTTTTGTTTGCCTATTTCACTGCACAGCCTGATAGGCTGCAATAATAAAATGCATTTTCAGTCCCTCTACAGCCTAGGCTCCTACATATTTCTATGTCATGATGTGGTTGAATATTATTCCTGGCCTACACAAGCAATTTAATAGGCCTAACCATCAATAACCATTTTATACATTTAATTGTTTTTTTCAACAATTGAATAAACCACAACGTCACGTCCATATTGCAATGAATTGTGGGTTTTTAAATCAGTGAAATCTGCTGAAGTCTGCACCCCAAGCAGACTCTCTGGAAGTCTGCAGGAAGTCTAATTGAGGCCCCTTGTGGACTGGATGAATTGTGAATTTGGAGCCCTCAGCACTTCCAGAGTTCCCGTGAACGTGCCCACAAAGTCTGCGAGTGCAGTGAGGTCCGGCCATTTGGATTCAGCCCTAGCTAGCAGACAGTGGATCCTCTGCTCTGAATATCCCCACCAGAAACAAAATATGAGTGTCATTCATTCCACTATCCCAATCTGAGTGCAACAGGCATTCAGTAAATTATTTATAAAATATTAACAATTATTTTAATTTTAAAATGGAATGTCTGAAAAAGAAATATTCATAGAAGCCTATTTTCCATGGCATTTTAATACCAATTAAGGCCTTATTTTTGAAAAAAAAAAAAAAAAAAAAAAATTCAATTCCACAGGAACACTGTCCCAGGTATTATTATAAAGTTAATCCCAGACAATAATCTTATTATGTGCCCACAGCACTTTTCTCTATATGATTACATTGGAATAATGCCAGCAGTATAAAGTTTTGGAGTAAAGTTTTAGTCACAATGAAATAAAGCGCCTATTTATTTATTTATTTATCTATCTATCTATCTATCACTAAACGTCCCCAATTATACAGTGAAACTGTAATTAAAAAAACCTGCCATTGTCTTCCTCCTGTTACTTCACACTTCTGAGAGTTGTCTCTGGTTAAATGTCTCATCCAACATGCGGTTTCAACAGGAAACACACCAAAACAAGAAGCAAGATGCTCTCACAATGCCGCCTCATTGTGACTGTCAGTAGTGTATGTGATGTCTACTTACTGAGGGGTTGGTACTTACTGAGGTGATACGGTCTAGAGCTCAGGCCTGAGTAGGGGTGGAGCGGGGGCGTGAGTGTGTGATGGGGAGGTGAGCAGATAGAGGAGGAGGAGGAGGAGGAGGAAGGGAGGGAGGGAGCATGGTGGCGTCTGTATGAATGGAGCAAAGCCTGGTGCCTCAGCGTGCTTCTGGGTAAAAGGTGGTGCTGGCGTCCTGGTTGGCCGATCAGTCAATCAATCAATCAATCGGTCGGTTGGGCGATAGGAGGAGGAGGGAGGAAAGTGGAGAGCGGGTGCTCGAGTTATTGTCGTTTTCAATTTTGATTTGAAACAGAAAGAGAAATGTTTCGGCCACTGCGTTCTCCGGAAAAGGAGAGCCGTCACCTCACAATGAGAGGGTGGACGAGTTTCATGGGGTGTGTTCAGTTTGGTGAAACGATGCGAAAGAGACACGACAAAGTGCAGAAAACTGTTTCTATACATCAGATACATCAAAGTTTACACTCTAACATCTATGGCTGTGTCGCTGGGAAGGACCAGCACGTAATCAAAGGACAAAACTTCTGCAGCCTCAGTTTTAATTTCTAATCAAAAGGTTCATGTATGTGTAACTTAAAGTCTCCTCCGCTGTTTCACCTTACTGAATTCAAAGAAATGGATGTGGGATCACAAGGACGCACCAGCACACTGGAGGGTGGGAGCCACGCATGTGAGAGCCACGTCAACCCCTGGCATGTGAGTGTATGAGAATATGTGTGTGTGTGTGCGTGTGTGTGTTAGACCAGCAAACATGCAATGTTGTTATCAAGGTCAAAGGTTAGGAGTGGGGAGGGTGAAGCCATCCAGCATTACACAGGATGGCACACAGACACTCTAACCTCGACACACAAGCACACACACACACACACACACACACACACACACACACACACACACAATTCATCTTCAGAGTAAAAAGTATGAGCGGTTCTACCTTTAATCTGCCTGCGGATCTTTGTGAGGTCGGTCATCCATTTGAGAACTTTGGGGTTAGCTGCCTTGTCTCCGTGAGAGGGCTGCAGAGAGGAGGAGGAGGAGGAGGGAGAGGAAGAGTTGGTGTTCAAGGTCATGACAGAGCTGCAGAATTTACAACACTAATTTGTGCACCAGGCTGATGGTTTTAACAGAGTTGACTTGATTTCTGGTTTTGCAGGTCCAGTCTGGTGTACGGTCTTAAACCGGTTTGATTCAATTCAAACCAGCCGAACCAGCATTTGTTAATATGACAACTCTGGCAAATTAAACTGTAGCCTGTACACGACGTCATCAACATCGACAACTTGTATTGGATGTGTAAAAAGCAATATGATAACGTGATAAACATAATGTTTCATAGCAAATAAGTGGAGTCATTTTAGAGTCACTTTACATCTGTATTTGTACCTTATAGTTCCTCTCCTTCTCAAATTGCTCTTCAAACTGCTTGATTTTCTTCTTCAGGTGCTGCAGCTTCTTGGTGAGTTGATGGGTCACTGAATCTCCTCCTCCTCTCATCGCCTCTTTGGATCCAAATGATGCTCGCCGCGGCCTGCAGTGACAGAGATACATCTACATCAATGAACTGAAAACGACTGGAGGTGCGATTACAGACTTTAAACACACACACAGAACACAGCTAATATGAGACAGTGATTCGAGCAGCAGCTGCATCGTACCTCTGTGCTTTGGTGGGTGAGGTGGCGTCCGGGTCCTGCTGGAGGAATCGCTGGGCCCCGTGCACTCCGAAGTCGAGAAAGCGTCGTGCCAGGAGGTGATGGTGAGAGCGGGACGAGGAGGGGGAGGCTTCCTGCCCTCCCTCCCCCTCGTCCTCCTCGCCATCCTCCTCCAGGGGGAGCAGCGGGAGAGGAACCATGCGGCCGGCCAGCGGGGAGAGCTGCGCCTCTCCGCTCTCGCTGTCATCCTGCCAGGATTTGAAAGCTGGGACGGGGTCTGAAGAGAGGAGGAGAGAAATGAAAGAGAGGTGTGAGTCAGCAAAAGTTAACAAAGGTCAGGAGAGGAGGGAGAGAAAAGACAAATTAAAGCCGAGACAGACTTTTATCCGTTTCCAAACGGTGTTGTTGTTGGCGCCACTTTTACAAAGTGTCCACACAGGACACTGCATTTTGTTTTCCACAGATAATTTGCTGTTTCCGCTACTGGGGATAGTAATGGCAAAGAAATTACACTGATCCTCTTTGAAAACTGGTGACTAATAGCTACTGAGGAAAACAACAGCGCTATCCTCTTCCTGTTTTAGTTGCAAAATGGTTGACGCACTTCCTTTGTGCCTTTAATTAAGCCCTCACTTTCCATTGAGATCACATATGGTGGCGTACAGAATTGCAAAATGAAAGCGAGGCTTATAGGGAACCTAAACAATGATGATGGTGTCATTATTCTACAGCCATTACATCGTGCAATCAATATTAACTTCATAATGTTAAGTTAAAGCAACAAACATCTATTTCCATTTTAATAATTAATGTAATATTAACAAGAGTTTACGTGTGAGGTACATATCAATAAGACACACAGCCTGGGAGGGGGCTGTCAAGCGAATACATTCAACAACAAATTCATTTTCTTCTTCAATACCCTGCTGAGTCACTCGCTGCATGATTAACGGTGTCTTGACTGTCAGCGTTTTGCTAATAAGCTGAGTCGAGGGGAAAAAGGGGGAAGGACGGGGTGAAGGAGAGGGTGAGGGAGGGGTCGTGGCGATAACGAGACAGGGATGAGAAACAGAGCAGCAGAGTCAGGGGAAAAAGTGTTTTGAGAGAGGAAAGGTGTCCTGATCAATCCGCCCAGTGACCCTGTAGCACGAGGGAAGAGCGAACATGAGTGGAAGAAAACAAAAGAGTCCCCCAGCTGTGTTAGATGAGTGTTCCACATGCAGGGATTAGTTTATGATCAGTATCACACAAGCACATTTGAAAATGTGAGAATGTATTAATGAAGTTTTCCGTCCAAACCAGCAGGCAACCACCAACGAGGAAGGATGAAGAGGAGAGGTAGACTGGTGGATGGGCGGGTAGATATGAAGCTACTCACCATGGCCTTCTTTCTGCAGGTGCATACATGAGAAGTCTATGGGAGGGAGGTGGAGATGGGAGGGGGGTGACGCTGTTTGGATGGAAGGAGGACAAGAGGGAGGAAGGAGAAGAGGAGGAAGACGAAGAAGGAGGGACAGGGAGAGGACAGCAGAGACGAGGAGCAGTGAGGTCAATCATTCCTAACAACATTCATTCAGTCAGTGGAGTTTTACAAAAGTATGGATCACAACTCTGACAAAGATCTCTTTTAACAAACTAAGCAATGCAACGTGATGAAATCATACATTTTTGGGACACACACATGATCATAAGTGCTCTATCGTAGGCAACTTTCTCGAAGACGTTTCGCCTCTCACCCAAGAGGCTTCTTCAGATTTAACGATTAGTTAAACAATGGTTATAGCTGAAGAGACTTCTTGGATCAGAGGTGAAACGTCTTCAAGAAACTCAAGCAAGTCCAGTTGCCTTCGATATAGCACTTATGATTACCATGACCTGGATGACTGAGAATCTTCACTGACTCGACACACATGAATTTTTTATTTCTCAATGTTTAACGTTGTGGTGCCCTCGAGTCAAATTTGAAAAAGATAATCTGAGATTAAATACACTTAAAGAGCAGTGTGTAGGATTTAGTGGCATCAAGCAGTGAGGATTGCAGATTTTAACCAGCTAAGACCTCTTCCATTTGCCAAGTGTGAACTCCCAGTCAGGATTCCTTGTTTAAGAGGTTTTTACCAGGAGCCAAATCATCTGCAGAGGTCTCTTCCTCTCAAAAACAAACGGACCAGGTGATCTGAACCAGTAAAACACTAGAAACATGACAGTGCAACATGGTGATCTCTGAGAATAAGGACCAGCTCTGTATGTAGATAAACGGCTCAAGCTAAGGTAACGAAAACATTATGATTCTTATTTTCAGGTGATTATACACTTATGAAAACACACTTATCATATTCAGTTTCTGCCAACAGACGCCCCTAAATCCTACACACTGGACCTTTAAATCTCGATACCTCAGTTCAGGAGCTTTTTAAGACAACATCATTAAAAATATAACTGGCTCTTAACTTAAAATCATACAGAAAAATATGGCAAAATAACCTGGGAGAAATCATAATTTGAAACCACATTAGAGAAATAAGTCCTCTCACTTTTTTGTGGATCCATAAATAAATAAAACACATCAAAACAGAGAAACATTGGACTTTTTCCTTCTCTAACACAATGACTTGACTATATATCTCTTACCTTCCCATTGGTTGTCAGGGAAGAGCTGGAGGTGGGGGTTGTGCCCAGGGTTTGGTTGGCATGGTGACAGGTGGTTCATGTTGGTCTTACTGGTGTTGGCGTTCTGATCACGGCATGAATCTGAGTCCTGGAGGAAGAGAAAGAGAGAAATGAAGAAACATATCAAGGAAGAAAGGAAAAAGGAAACAATTCAAAAAGAGGGAGTATAGAAGGACAGAAAGAGAGAAATGAATTAAAAGGAAACAAAGGACGTTAAGTACAGTAGGGAGACAGATACTGTAACTAATTTGAGGCAATATTTTGCTAAATGGTTTTTTAACAGACCAAAAAAATTATTTTTATGTACTTTACAGAAGACAATAATTAAAAGAAGCCTCTTTACAACAATTTACTTATAACATTACGTAAAAAGTTCAAAGAACTTCAATTTCTATGCACAAAATATATAAATTCAAGATTTTCAATGACTCATATCTACTTTTGTCTATTTAAAAAAAACAAAAAACTTTTAGGACCTTGATTTCTTTTCATAAATGAATAAACTTTCAAGGATTTTACTGCACTATAACACCACAAACGGACAAACATCAAAATCCAGACAGCTGCTGTCTAGAAAACAAAATTAATTTTCTCGTGACACATAATTTCTATATGTTGAGAAACTGGCCTTTTGTTTTCTGGAGATTCGACATAAATTGACCCATTATCATGAGAGACTGAGCTTTTTATCCAAGATAATAACCATGCAATCTTGAAATAACAGCATTTAAAATTAATTATATGCCCAACTGTTCTCAGCTTTTGTACTTGTGTGCTTGTATTTCAATTAAATTTGAATTTAAAAAGCTCCTTAAAAACAAAAAAGAAACCATTTTAGTGCCAGCACACACTGAGACACACTGATAATATTCCACTAGGTACTTACACAGCTTATGGTGTCAGTGTGAGTCTGCTCCATGTTGTCACAGGGTTGATTGTCCTGCCTGAAAACAAAGATAAGATGCATAAGATATCAAGAGACTAAATACTCCCAGTATTTTCCCAAATTGTAATTTTTACAGGACATAACTTTCAGATATTTTCCCTCAGGTATGTAGAGCTGATTTGTTGGTTATTGCTATGAAAAATAAAAGAGTATTTTGTTCATGTACCTGATCAGACTTCAGCCACCACACAGACCTGGGAAATCTCTGGCTTTGAGTGAAACCATTTTGAACTAACTCTCATCCAGAACAATTTAATGATGATAACTTGTAGATCTCAAAATATTTTCGTCATAATCCTGTAACCTTATTTGGAGTCTTCCTGAGACACTGTTGTTCTCTGAGGCAGGTCAGCTGAGGAGCAGTTACACAACTAAAAGCCTTTCCATATCAAGAATGATTAACTGTGGGAAAAACTCATAAAGCTGCTGCTTCACCTCTCAGAAAATCTCACATTTGTCACACCTAAAATCAATGCCCTGTCTACTGATCGTTTTACCCCACTGATTAACTTTAACCTATTTTTCCTGATTAGCTGTATCACAGCATTAAAGCACTGGCTGCTTGAACCCTTTTTACAGTTTAACACTGCGTGCCACATGAACCACGCTACATTAACTGGGCTCGTTAACAATCACAAGCTGCAGGCGTGATGCAGGATGACGTATGAGGTGTGAAACTACACGAGCAGGCAGTGTGAATTAATATGTGTGATACGTGCGAGCGAGATAATAAAGGTCTGTTTCAGCGTAAAAACGAGCACCAGCTGAGACGGCATGTCGGAGTGATTAGTAAACATGAGGTGTCAAGTGATCGTTGTGACAACGCTGCATGTGTTTGTGAAAACAAATTCCTCTTTAGGAAAGAAGGAAGTTTTCTCTCTGCTGGCACTGAGCTAAATATCACATTTACTTCATCCAAATCAAGCCTTAAATGTTCCTTTAAATTCTGGTCTTGATGATTTAATCTTGCTCTGATAACTTTGTATATTCTTGATATGAGGTCACACTGAACCAAATAAAGACTTGAAAGCAAAGTGACAGTCCTCCCAGCTCACCTGGCAGTGTTGATGTTGTTCTCAGCATCTCTGACAGCCTCTGCGTCCAGGTCCATTCCCGAGCTCTCCTCCAGGGCGGCGCCAGAGTCCAATGAATCCTGGGAGAAGAGCAGCAAGAACTTAATATTAATCTGACTGTTTTTATGAATGGAAACCAGATATAAAAATAAAACTAGTGAAGCAGAACAAGAGGCATGACTGGGCAAGAGGAGAAACAAACAGGTGCATCTCTGCTGTTGAAAACTGCACCCGTCATGATGTTTCACTTCCTTCCAGTCTGAGGGAACACTGGGCTTTTGTGCTTTCTTTAGAATAATAGAAACCCAGCACAAATAAATATTCAAGTGCGCCCCCCTCACACACGTTAACATTCATAAATGTTTCATCACAATTACCAAGAAAACAATGAAGTCATCTCTTTCACAACTAAAAAAATCCAAAGTCATGGTGAAGAGGCTTTTACCATCATAACTAAGATTCATAACTTCCTCACCAAAACTGGTAGGGTTCGTTGTCATAATTATAATGAACACTATTATGATGGGGCTATTGATGATTTATGGCTCTTGACTTTTACACTGGAGGTTAAAAGTGTTCGTAAAGACATGTAAGGGAGGCGATCACATGATCCTGTGGAATCAATGAGTCGTAGTGAGGAGCAGGATGAAGACTCTATGTATACATGACCTGCTGTGGATAAAGAACATGTCACACTGTTATGTAAAGAGAGTATATGGTGTGTGTGTGTGTGTGTGTGTGTGTGTGTAGCCTGGCACACAGGTGCTGCTGTCATTCTCTGGCTGATCTATTTAAAGACTAAAGATGATTGTTTAAAGAGGTGACAAGTTCCTCGTCAGTCACACATCTCACTCCGTCTGCCGTGTCATCTGTTCCTCACCTCTCCTCTGCCATCTGGACACTAAAATGGTTCTTGGGACGAGAGCCACTGGGGCTCAAGATGGGGGTTCAAGGGGCGGTGGGGTGGAGGGAGTAGTGGTGAGGGGGTTTCATTTCCACAGAGACAAGGCTTACTGAAAATGTATGTGAAAATATGTCTTTACATTTATGAAGTTCCAGTAACTTCTAAGGCTGGGCTGCAACAGCAAGGTTTAATTTTAAATCATGTTGCACACAAACCAAACTACTTTAAAATTAAGAAAGCTTGAATTTAAACCTTTCTTAAAGCATCCGTTTAGTTTTTACTCTAAACTCTAAAGATTAAATTTAACTCTTGTCCCCCAAAACTTTAAATTATTAGTTAAAAACTTAAACTTTAAATGTGACCCAGAATTAACTTTAAACTTACACTTAAGGGGGTTTACCCTTTAAAACAGCTGCCTTTATGAGATGGTTTGAGCAAAATAATCAAATTCCTTGAAGAAAATTTAGGGACAACAGACTTGAGGCAATTGAATATTTTCTGTGCTGTTTTCCGTTTTTTTTATTTTCCATTATTTGACCATGTTGCTACATTAAAAATTTGGCGAACAAGTTCTTCTCAAACTGACATTTTAGCTAGCTTGCAAACACTGTAATGTTTTGTTAGGGATTCAGTGAGCATTGTAATTTATTTATTTATTTTAATTTGGATGAACAAGCATCTCCATATTGATTAAACTCCATTTAATCTTATTGCTCTGTATAATTTAAAGGGAGCTGACAAAAATAATTAATGCTAAAAGGGCAGGTGTGATAAGCTACAGCCTCAGCCTACATCTTTGTGGTCCTTTTTTTTAAAAATAATGTTAAAAAATACATTAACTTAATGTTTATGTTTTGTCTATCTACCAGTATATAGATAGTAGTGTAAGTTGGAAAATGACCGAAATAAAGAAACTAAACTAAATAAACTCAACTAAATTTTGGTTCACATCAACTAACTTAGATTTACTAAACAAAAATTGTTTTTTTAATAGTGCCTGAGAGCTCTGCTTAATTTTAAATCTACATTTTCACATTATAAACATAGTTTTGCTGACCTCTAATTTGAATTATTCTTAAATTAAATTGACTGATTGAAGTGATCGGATACACAGGTGTATGTAATAAAAACAAGTTGAGCCTCTGTGATTTGAAAAAGAGGATTCCGATTTCTGTCGTACTTTTTTACAAAACATGAAGAGTATGGAGTCAAGAATTTGGGACTCAAAGCTTCACCCATTTTTTAACCTACTATGAAACGCCGGCGTACAGAGGGAGTAGATACTGGACATGATTGTGGACAATGCAGATCCTCTCTGATCAAATCTCAAAAATAAGTTCTTCACCACTTCACATCGAGCAGCACTTCCTTTCAAGTATATATCAGCCTGATGTCGTTCCCTCATGACCATAAGAACAAAACACTGCCTCTGTGTTTGAGCATATTCATTAATCTGTGTGTATATTTGTAAAAACTGGTCTGTTGTCGGATCTGTTTGCTGCTCCGGCAGAATTCCAGCTATTGTAGCAATCGGAGCAGAACAAAGATGGACTGTGCTGATAATATCAAACATTCGGCCTCGGAATGAACCGACAGACTGAGACAGGAAGGAGGTTAGCTATGGGAAATATGTCACCAGCCCACACAGCAACTGGTCAGGATCTGAGGATTTTATGTTTTTGATGGAAATCTCCTCATAAAAATGTGTTTATGTGTTGTCATCTGATTCAAACACTGCCTTTGTTACATTCATGCTAACATTTAGTGTGTGTGAGATACATGGATGACTTCAGTGTGAACGCTATGAATTTGTGTGACGTGTGTGTGTGTTTCTGTGTGTCCAACAGACCTGTGTATCTTTCTGACTTTGCTGTATGTGCTGCTCAGTCGGCGTGAGTGGGGTCTCTGCTTCAGTGTCGCAGGGACTGTCCTCAGGGTCAGTTTGTTGCTCCTCATCTCCATGGCAACCCTGGTCTGAAGGCTCACTGGGACTCACCCTAAGAAAAAATGAAAATAAAATAAATAAGAACTTACAACACTGACGTTGTGTCTTTATGGTGCAAACATGATGCTGCCTGTTTTATTATGCGGTGTAAAACGTCCAGACGTGTTGTTTTATCTTAGAGGTGACTGTCCACTGAGCAGCTGCTCCCCTCAACATGTAGAGTTTGATAATTAACATCACAGCTGTCACCGTGTTTACTGGTAACCTGAACCATCTGGCTGGCTTTGTGCCTTTGTACATAATGTTCACTATGGCAAATATGGATCTTTAAAGTCCTCAGATGTCGCTTTCAACCACTGAGGAATCTGTGTAACGCATGTCTCTACCAGCAGGTGCGTGATGGGAAAAAGCAGAACACAACAGGTTGTTTTTGGCAAAGCTGTACAGAACTTCTCTTGTTTGTGTATGCACTGTACAGCGCTCCCACAGTTTTACTAATGAATTTTCAAAACTTTTACATTATATTTTATGTCATTTTCATGACTTTACTTAGTAGTTTAAAATATGAAATGTAAGGCCTATGTAGCGATCATACGGCTTACATTTCATATTTTAAACTGCCTCTGCAAGGTGGGAATTTTACACCATTATTCCACCTCGCTGTTCTGTATAAAAGGATATTATACAGCAGGATATTTAAACAACAGCTGATAGCAGTCAGCAACTAACTCGAAGATGATCAGCAGCCGAAGATGTCCGCAAATTGGGTAAAAATGAGGTCCAGGAGCTCCTTATCGTCTGAGCAGAAGACCAGATCAGCCGCCATATTAACCGGGACGGTAAATGATTGTTGTTACCATGTTAATGCCGTTGTTATTGTTTATAAAGCGCCTCCGACGTGTGTGTTATATGATACACTAGAGGCCGACGCTGTTGTGCCACACGTCACGCCTCCTTTGCTTCCGAGTTGCCGGCATACAGTCTAATATAATACTGGAGCCTTGTTCTTTGGTTCTTTGTAAAAATGCAAAGGCGACACAGAGAAGGGACTTTGTAGCGGCCCTATAGCACAATCTCTGTGTAAAAAGGGAGAGGAGACGTGAAGTGGTAATGGTATCTGGCCTGGCTGCAGCAGGTGTGAAATACTGGTGGTGTGTTCAGCAGCCTCTTGCTTGTCTTGATGCTTTTGCCCTTTAGCTTGGCTGACCTGAGCCGCTTCCCCCATGTTGCCAGTGTCAAATGTTTTGGTACAGAGCCATCCAGCACAGACAGGGCCTGTCTCTCTCTTGAGCCATGTTTTAAATTTGTCGTGTGAAAGCAATACATTATACACACACACTCACTTTTCAGGTATTTGTGGCTAAGAAAACTGCTAGTGCTTCCTAACTTTACTCGCTCGTGAAGACTATCCCACTGCCAACTAGCTGCGTACGCCACTCATGTGTAACTAGGGATGTTTCAGCAGCCACGCAGTGCAGCACTAGATTTCAAATTACAAATACAAGGAACGTATTTTGAGAAATGTAGAGATGTTTGGGGATTTTGATGAAGTATCTTAAACAACAATCAAACACAGCTTATTTTCAAATCTTTTCCAAAACATTGTTAATTTCAAACCATTTCCAGACAATATAAAACAGCTTTTCTAAATTCACAACTTTTTCAGGAATTTCAGGGCCGTGGGAACCCTGACTTTATATGTGTGAATGTTGATGTGTGTGTGTGCGTGAGTGTGTGTGTGTGTGTGTGTGTGTGTGTGTGTGTGGACTCTCACCCCTGGCTGTCATAGTTGNCCTGACTTTATATGTGTGAATGTTGATGTGTGTGTGTGCGTGAGTGTGTGTGTGTGTGTGTGTGTGTGTGTGTGTGTGTGTGTGGACTCTCACCCCTGGCTGTCATAGTTGCTGAGGTCTTGATCGATGGATGTTTTCAGCTCAAAGAAGTGCTGCTCCACTGCAGCCCTGATGGTTCGCTGGATTATCCTGGGAAAACACAAAAAACACACATGGTCATAATTTAACAAAAGTTGAAGATGTGTTTTCACTAGGACTTTACTAAATGTAATTTTGTTGGTATTTGAGACTTCTATTGACGTCATCTCCCTAAAATTAAAAACAAAAAACAAAACAACAATAAAGAATCCCTAATTTCAATTGAGTCATTCCTCAAATTAAAAGAGTTCGTTTTTTTCATTAAGTAAACTTTCTTTAATGAATAAATGTGATTTATGATGCCGTTAAAACCTTGTTAATAAAGGTGCGTGCCTGCCTTTGTGTGTGGAAAACAAAAGGGAGCAAACAGGTTTTTAACTGCAGTGAAAATGTTGTTTTGAAAGGTTAAACACCAACAAATATGGAGTGAAGCAGAATATTTCATCAGATAAGAACTTGGAAATGATTGCATCTGTATTTTTTCCACAGCATTCCAGTATTGATTTAGAATTTGAATGTCTACGTTGTGAATTTGAAGCTTCAAACTATTCTGTACAGCTCTTGTATTCACATTTACATTCTCAAATTTGGCTAAAAAAAAAAAGCATTTTCCCTCATAATTTTTCAAAGTGTTAGTTTCATACGTCGTCTACTGAGCTTCACAAGTTTCTCTTGAGGTCAGTCCAACTCATAAAGTTCTGCAGTTAGTTACTGATAAGCTGAAGTCTGTGATTAAAACCCTGTTACACACTGAGTAACGATGCAGCCTGTGTTTCCTCCACTGGAATTAGTTAACTTCAGATGTAATGAGGGTAAACTGTAACAGCTCAGTTTACTAGTGATTGTGTCTACACAGGACTGAAGCCAAAGGTTTCTCTGGGTTTACTGAACTAATTTGGATAAGATCCTGTGGCCATGTGTAATCAGCAGTGATGGGGCTAAATTTCACCACAGCCAATAAAAATATCAAAGTAAATCCACATTAAAAAAGCCTCCAAAGTCAGCTGTTGTTTTGGACTCAGTGTGGGTGCCTTCATGTGCGTCACTGGATGTGTCACACCAGAGAAGATTTAAACAGTTGAACTTTATTGCTTTGTTTTGATTTATAAAAGCACCAACGCCGCAGGTCTTCTTCAACCTGAGGTGTATCTGATATATGTAAAACTAAATGATGTCTGAAACCATTTTGATAGTCCAGTGCTGAAAAAATAAAGAATTATATCCGCCTATAATAAATCATACAAAGATGACAACTAACAACTGCCTTCTGTTATAATGCAGGTTATGAAAATTGGATTTTCTGAATTTTATAACTACGGTCTACACTGTCACATTCACAGACAAGAATCCTAAACTAAAAATATACCATAATATGTATACCAAAATGTCAGAAAATGGTGGAAAATGTTTAGTTCAGTGTTTCCCAAAGCCCAAAATAACGTCCTCAAAAGTCTTGTTTTGTCCACAAACCAAAGATATTCAGTCTACTGTCACATCTGGAGTGAAGAAACCAGGAAACATTCATATCTAAAGGAGCTGGAATCGGATAATTTGGACCTTTTCTTTCTTAAAAAATTACTCAAATGGATTAATCGGTTATCAAATTAGACTGCGACTTGACAACTAATTGATTAATCGTTGCACTTCTACTACATATATGTGTGTGTGTGTTATATAGCTACAACCCACTGTCGTACAAACAGGGCTCGATGGTGTGTAATGCTCCCCACTGTGTTCAATTATTGAATTCTCTCTACATGAGATTAACTTAGGTGCTCTTTCTCTCAGTTACACTGACTCCAACAAGCTTAGCGCATTGTTCCATTTAATTAAAGTCGATGTTTTCAGAATAAGGTTCAGCAGTAACACAGTAATGATGCGCAGGTTATAACCTTCATCTCCGGAGCCACATGTAGGCCTCCTCACATAATCCTACCTGCCTCTTATAATGAACAGAGAGACCTTTACTAATCAATTAACACACAAACTGATGGGTTCATCTTCAAGACTGTTACTGGCATGATGTATATATACAGTAGGAGACATCTGCTAATGAATCAAACATTTCGGGACTCTAATAATCAGTGAACATGTTTCTTCTCAGTCCATATTAAGTCAAAATCCTGGTTTAGTGCTGACGATTAATAATAATGTTCAAAGCCAGGGAGCAGAGAGTAGAGGACATTACAGCCTATAAAAGGCAACAACAACAGTCGCTCTCTGACCTCTTCCACACTGACATGTGACAGTTGATCCACAGGCTCTACCCAGCTTTTATTTAACTTGCTCGACCTCGTGTGATCATAAAGCATCCCCTCCCTTGTTTACTTCTCGCAGGCTTTGTTTTCTCCTTCAGCTCAGACAGCAGTAGAGGTTAAAGACATCGTAGAAAAAACACATTAACTGGGGAAAAATAACTCCCAGCTCTCTCTTCACACTCCTCCACACCACCTGCTGCTGCTGATGGATCGTACTCCATCGTCACATCCAGTTTGATCTATGTTCCCCCGAATCTTTTTCTGTTATTTACATTTATAATATTCAACATTTCTGCTCTGTAACCAAAACAAGGCGATATCATACTGGGTGTGTTTAGAGTATAAAATATATCTACATAAGTGTGTTTGGGCTTCAAATTCACGACCATTTAAGGTAAAACTTATAAAGATGTTGGGCTGAGGTCAGATATATATTTATGTGTGTGTGTGTGTGTGTGTGTGAGGATATATCAGCTATACACCCGCACAAACTGTGCACATGTTTCTCTGGACCAAAGGCTCACCTTCACCTGCAGCAGCAACTCAACCTCTAACTGTAGGAAGCTCAGGAACGACAACCTGTAAGATTTCTGTGAGGGCATCAGTTATACTGACCCGGAGTTCACTACAGGTCATTTCCACAAACAAGGTATCAGGGCACCTTGTTGACTGCAGCCATGCCAGCATTCGTCAAATCATCTTATTCATTTTCATACATTTTACTAGGGTAATACGTACCCTGTGCAAAATTTTCTTTGACTGATTCATACGGTGGCCCGTATGTCTTTCTCCCGGCAAAGCTGTGTTGGTGAGTTACTCTGAACTGTGCTGAGTCTCACAAGTTTATAAATACTAAAGATTAATCCTTTTATGGCAACAATGTCCCGTAGCTTGACGTCTATATCTTTGAGTTTATCACTCTGCATTAAGATTTATAACTGGTGATAACTATAATACTAATCATTGTGAGCTGTATGCTCAGATTGGGTGCCCCTATCTCTCTGTAAGACGTGACAGATACTGGGTTTTATTTATTTATAATGCCCTTATTGTTTTTTTACCCCTTACATTGATGTCTTTAAAGGTTATCACACACACTCAAAAGATAAGATTAGTAGGTGTCAGCTGTTTCAACTGATCCTTGAAAATCCAATTTTTCTCACAACTTGGAATATCATGCTGAACAATCTAAAGCTTACCTCATTTTTATGCTTAAGGAGATGCAAAATTTTAGTTTCACCCTGTCTTACTTATTGTTTCAGGTGATTTATTTGCTTGAATTTTAACGTCTTTATGTGTTGTTACGGTCTATATATTTTACTTATCACTTTACATCTCACATCTTTTCAAAATGGCTTTAGACTCAGCCTAAATCATCTGGTGCTTGTTCCCTGGTATGTTCCTGTTGAAGGCCTCAGTCGCCTGCATTTGCTCTATGCTTAACTTTGTTTGATTTATTATATTGCCTTTGTTTTTACTGATTGCATGTTTTACTGTTTGATTGCTTTATTGTATTTTGTGAAGCACTTTGTGAATTTCATTTCTGTGAAAGGAGCTATATCAAATAAAGTTTATCTTTATTATTATTACATATTTTACAAGTTTCCTGATTGTGTCCTTGGTGCAGATGATCTTCTGTTTTTCCCTCAGCTATATTGCACATAAGGTCTTTACTTAAATGTTTTTCAGAGTTAAAATAAAAGTTGAATGAATGTGTTATTCCTGAGAGCTTCGTGCCCTCGAGCCTTCAGGACAGTACATTCATATTAACGTATAGCACCATAAAAAATGACTTTATACTGTATCCATGTTGTGCAGAAGTATGACAGGGCCGAGGCCTGACAGTCATGTGATTGCTGAGTTCATGTCCCTGGAGGTCTAAAAGCACTGAGCCATGCAAAATGTATTAGTTTAGCTTCATAATCAAAACACAAGGCCAGCTTTCCTCTTTCCTCCTTATCACTTCCTCTTGACCTCTTACCTTTCTCCCAACTCGACTCTTCTCTGCACTGACTGCACTTCTTATTTCTTTATCTCTGTTGTTTCACCTGCCTCTTATCCTTTTACTCCCTCTTCAAACATCAGATAACCTGGTCTTTTATGTTTCATTTACAGCCGTCCTATTATCCACTTAATAACATCATATAAACAGTTTGTTTGCTTTAAGATTTTTCCCATTGAGTTGAACATAAAATGACTTCTCAGACTTAGTGTGGCTGAAATGTAATTGCAGGTTGCTATAGTGAGTGTACATAAAGAAGTGCCTACATTATTGTGAGTGCTGGTGAGCGTGTGTGTGTGTGTGTACTTACTCAGCAGAGTCAGCAGGCAGGATGGATATGGGGGAGAGGTGGGAGCTGTAGAGAGAGAGAGAGAGACAGACAGACAGAGAGAGAGAAAGAGAGAGAGAGAGGGAAAAGGACAACATGGTTAGAACATCACGTACTCCTCGACTGCCTTCCCATACTGACGGAGTGACCTTGGAGGGTGTCGGGCAGCGAAAGTCAAAACAGGGAAGAAGAACGACATTTACAACAGTTGAGGGTAGAAAAAAAAAGACTAAAATGTGTAAAAAACAGCAAAATGACTTCATGTTCTAACTACAGCTGTCTCCTAACCTCAGATCCCCTGTGCCAAATGACAATCTCAAGAAATGCACACACAAACACACACACAGTTTCAGTCACTGGCGCCACTCTGGGTGGGCAGATTGTTATTTAGGCTACAGAGCGCTGCTAAATCCTGCTGATCAGATAGAAGGGTGTGTTTGTCAAGTCTTGCTGTGTGTTCTAAGACCCACAATGCCATACTATATAGTATGATAGAAAGAGATTTAGTATGTCCCAGTACATAGTATGTCCTCTGCAGTATGCCAAAAATACCAGAATGTTCTACTACATCCGGTCCTATTTGCAGTATGTAAACCAGCATGCTTTCCTGGCTGTTCTGACCCACAATCCTCTGCTCAGCCGACGATATGTCACATCGGCTGAGCCACAAACAGATGACAGCTGTCAGAAGTCGCAATAATGGATGACAGAGCACTGAAGTAACTGATGTCCAGTCGAATAGTTATAATAGGAATATTAATTGAGTAAGACATACATATCATAAATATTACACATAACTATAAAAATAACAATGACAAAGAAATGCAGATGTAATCTAACTGTCAAAAATATAATGTTAGACTTTACAATCTGTGCTGTTAAAACTTTAAAGTAAAACTACATACACTGCAAAGTAACAACAGCAGAGCTCTCTGGGTTGATCTATGTTCATTTTATCTCCAAGGTAACTGATATAAAAGCAAGAGGGTCAAAGTTCAAGGCGTAATGTTATAAGTAGTAGTAAGTCCTGATTGTGTGCATACTGCATGCAACAGTATGTACTCTTAAGGGCAGCTGCAGAACCTTTCCAACAGTAAAAATATAAAGCACCCATATTCGTTCCTCAATGTTCCTCCATGAACAAGGTGTGTGCCTGTTTGCGTGTGTGTGTGTGTTTGGGGTTTCACAGAAAACAACTAGTCAACGCTGAGCATTGTTGTGGACTACTAGTTCACGGTGCAGTAATAAAGCGGAGACAATATATTTACAGCAGATCTGCAGCTGGGGCAGCTGTGGGTAGTTGTTGTTGCTGACCGGTCACAGTTGTCATGCGTGAGCAGTTTGGAGCATTAAAGCAGCAGACATGCAGCCTAGTGTCCCAATACTTAACTCCAATCAACAGTGTGAAAATATTTTACCAAAGCAGATAAAGCGTCAGCTGATATATACGTTAGGCTACACGAAAGGACCACAATAGTACAAGTGTTATGCTAAACCTTTTAATTAACATTAGCAAGGAGCAGCGCCCACACAGTGAACAAAGTTGGCATCACCATCCACCGATAAAAGAAGCTAACAAGTCCGTTAGTAAACCTCATTGTAAAAGGACATTTTTTTGATTGCTGCAGTGTATGGAGATAACTCTAGGGACATCATACATTTTTTAACCGGGCTACGTTATCCTCCACCATCAGTCCTGCATGGGTCTGATTTTCAAGACCTGCTCCCAAATCAAAACCAAAATCAAAGCAACGAACAATACTGTGCCCACCTAGCCACCCACACATATGACCAATTAGTTCTGAAACCTGACCCAGCCTGCCAACACAAGATCTGCTACTCGGCCCAAAACCACCATTCCTACAATAACCACGCACTGCTCAAATAATTCTGTTGGACAGCATGTTTTAAGTGATCATTATGGGACACTTTATAAATGTGAAACTAAGATAATTTATTTTTAAACACAGGTTACTCAGGAAATACATGTGACTGTGTGTGTGTGTGTGTGTGTGTGTGTTGAAACAGAGAGACGTCTGAGAAGTGTCCGTTGATACAGCAGCCTGCCGCTGGCCTCACAAACACACACACACACTATCAGACACACACACACACTGAGGCACGCCAGGAGTCCAGATTTATATAACACTCCTACACACACAATACAAGGTCGTTCACATTATGCCCAAGTGCATGGGTGCATCTCATATGTGTGTGTGTGTGTGTGTGTGTGTGTGAGAGAGAGACTCAGGCGGTCAAAGTCATCTCATTAGAAAAAACAGCAGCTGACATTATGCAACCTTTTTGTGTGGATGTATGTTTTTAACACACACACACACACACACACACACACACACACACACACACACACACACACACACACACACACACACACAAGTCCTCAGGTAGATGGATACAGGCTGAATTATTTATGGCAGTTAGGAAACGATAATGCCTCCATCTTTATTCTATCTCCATCTTTTCTTCTCCCTCTTCACTTGCTTTTTGTTGCTATTCTTGACATCCAACTCTCATTTTTCCTCTTCCTCCTGACTTTTATCTTTTCCTACCTCCCTCTAATTCCTCCCCATCATGCTATAAACAAAAATATTTTTACCATCTTTACACTTTGCTTTTGTTTATCTCAAGTTCTTCTTTCTCTACAGTGTCATTTCCTCCTCCCTCGATTCTCACTGGCTTTGAATGTAACAAGCATCTCACATTCCCTTTTCCAACACTGTAACCTTGATCATGTGTGTGTGTGTGTGTGTGTGTGTGTGATGAAGAGACAGACACAAAGAGAAGTGTTGTGGAGATCAAACAGTGAGCCTGCCAAAACAGCCAGAAAAAAGAACCCTGTGGGTGTGAGTGAAGTAATGAAATGTGAAAAGCTTCTGACTCTGTGTAAGGCCAACATGCATTTCAGCCATCTCTCTGTAAAATCCAAGAAATATTTTAGAGTCCCTAATTATCTGGATAGAGTTCACATCAGATTCTTTGTCATTTCAAACTCCAGTTAGTCAACACAGAGAGCTGCCCTTTACACAGAATGCGCCCTGCAGGCTTCCCACAGCAGTGACTGTTGGTTCGACACACTGATAACATCTGACAGCTCAGGCTCTCCTGCTGAGCTGTTCCCTAAAGGGCCCGCGCTGGGTGGCTGCATCACTAACAATAGATCCTTGATAAGGTCCTCAAGGACATTACGTAATCTCCATGTGCCCTAAGTAGCAAAGATAATATCTGATCTTACACCATTCTGGCCCCAAAGGCTTGAACTGAAATCACTGCTGCAGCCTTTGGGGTGTTCCTGCGCTCCTCCAGCTCCATAAGCTGCAGCAGAGATAACGTTTCTATCAGCATCAGCTGAGTCCTGCAGGACCAAACATGACACCCTTTATAGGGCCCTTTGGGGCATTTCTTCTCTGTCGAGGACACCGTGAAGGGCAGAGACGATTGAGTATTATAGGTCCCTGATGGAGCAGAGAGTGGTTATGAAGAGGTTTTGATTGTGTCTCAAGGTGGAAAGTTTCTTTTTATAATAAAGCAGCACGGCTGTCATCAGGGCCGTATGTCATTTTTACATTCAGAGCTCCAAAGGTTTTTGAGTTCTGAATATCAGTTGGCGTATTTCATGACGCTATAACCCTACTTTTTAGTTTTAATTCCTCAAACAAAATCTTCAATTTGAATAAAATGATTAATCAGATTAAATGAGCCTTTTTTAATTTAGTTTATTTATCAAAGTCAGGGTGAAGTAAAATCTGAGATTTACATCTAAACAGATTATAAATGTTAGAAAACACTTGTTGAAAATGTGAAAAGACTGGGAACTATATTGTACTGAATCGTGGAATCAAACGGTTTTCATTTCTGTGTTTGCGTTTTTTAGGTGGGGCTAAAAGTCTGCTCGATACAAATGGAGCAAGACCATTCTGTTGCAGGCTGAGAAGAACTGGGCAAATATTCAGGTTTAGACTTTGATTGTGGCTCTGGTGGCTTAAACACGTATGGCTGCACAGGTCCAATAAAGCCACTGGATGAATCATCCACTGTAGTGCTGCAATTAAAAGAGGCAGCAGCTTCCCTGCAAGTGGGCGTGGCCTCAGCACATTCAGCGGACACACCCTCAGCGTCTCAAAACAGATAATACTGGCTATTTTTCCATTTTTAAAATGTAATGTTATACACTTAGCGACTTTTTAATCAATCACATTTGGCTCAGTGCTTTATAACACATTTTTCTGTACTTTGACAAACTACACATATTTACTTTTGCTTTACCTGGACTTTAGATCAACATTATTTAATAAATGAATGTAATTTATTTTGTAAGATAAAAACATGTTGTGAAATTTGAAAATTATTATATATTTTTTTCAATATATTTTGACTTTACAATGCTCTGAAGTTAATGGAAATGTTTGGATCACATGAGATAGAAATAATCCCACGTAGCCACCACTGGAATCTAATTCTACAAAGAGTAGAATACTAAATAATATCAGTGTAGCCTAATCGTTATCTGCAACTGTGCAGAAATACTGGGTATTACAGAATAAATAAACATGCAAATTAAAAACAGAAGCTGTGCAGCATTCAAATGCTGATTTGGAATTCAAATGTCAAAGTTATAAATGAAGCTTTGAACTATTCGGTCCAGCGCTATCTGTCATACTGACACATAAAGAGACAGTATAACTTGCAAATCATATTTTGGTTCAGCTACATGACAGATTGCTGAAGACAACACATCAGTCTCTATGTGGACTTTTGTCCAATATACACCCTGTTTTGTAAAAATACATGGCCAAAAAAGACAATAATGTAAAATTCAAGTGAAAAATAATCCACTGGTTACTGCACTGACAGAAATGTATACACAAGAAACTGAATACACTTCTTCAGACAACAGCAATGTTGCTGTTGCACTTTAAAAAGTAACATTACACCCCATAAAATCTTGTTTTTGCTGACCTCCGGTGGTTCAACCTCTCACCCTGCTGCAGTGATGTAAGAGTGAACTGCAGGTTGTGTCAGGTCACTGTGACATCACTTTTTGGGTGTGATCACAGGTGCAACAGACTCAACACTTTAAATCAGAGAGCACTGATATTAACTGACTCTTAAATAGGGTTCCATAGAGTTTTGTTTGATTGTTTGCTGTTTATTTAAGATAACTGACATTTAGATTAAAGGGTAAATGCACAAAAATGTAATAAAACTGGTCATGTTAGTGTGTTGCAGCTAAGAGTAAACATATTTTAAAGAAACCTATCAACAACAAGGTTTCTCATGAAGGTTAAGACTGACCTTAACAGTTGATGTTGGCCAAAACCTGCCACACGTGAGCGGGCGCCACAATAAAGCTCTGGTTGGGAAATTACAGCTTGGCTTTCAAAAGTGCTCCAAGTACATGTAGGTCGGATTATATCAGCTCCTGCCCCACAGACACGACCGCAGTAGTAGCCAAAGACGGAGATAAGACCTTGATAACATCTTAAGGAGTCACACCTTTAGCTCACTGGTCGTTGGCAGTGATACTGTAAAACCGTTTAAAGTGACCTAAGTAGTGACTTTGTCTTTGATAACGTCACAGAAGGAAAAAAATAGCTCTACCTGTTTTCAGATTTGATTTAGTGGTGCTGACTGATGCTGTTTTCATCTGCTCATATCTGAGAGCTGCACATTATCAATGGTTTAATTTAAAATTAGATTAAAACACATCACTCATTATCAGTTTACTTTTCTGATTTGCTTTAGCAGCTACATCCTTGAGGGTGTATGAGGTGAGCTGTGGAGTAAAACGAATTCACTGCCAGATTCAATCAGATCTCATCAGGCTAATCTGCATCTGCTAATCAGATCCCTCTGCACGATCCCAGCGGGAAAAATCTGCTGCTTCAGTAGGCAGGTGTGCATCACCATCATCTGTCAGTCTGTCTAACCTGTGTTTTTAACATTTATCCATTAGGATCCAGACATTTTGATATCATGTTAACATAAATAATTAGTCTTCTGTGATGTCATGGTTTTTATTATCCTATTAGTCTGCGTAGTCTGGGATCATATTAAGTTTTTTAACGTGACATGCAGTGTAATTACGTTTAATATTGTAAGAATATATAGGAATAGGACATCAAGTCAGTAGTGGACCAGTCAAGATAAGATTCTGGAAGGACTTTGCCTGCCATTTTTGTAATCTCAAATAAATCTTATTCAAAATTTTCCCTGCCTCATGCTAGTACTTTGGGTTTTTACAAAAGGAATCGGAACACAAGTCAAAACTGAGGGTGCTTTCAGACCTACAGTTGTCTTGCTTTGGTCTAAATCAGGGACTAATTTTGTTCAAAAGTTGCATAACTGCCTAGAGTTGGTTCATGTTCTCACGGCAGCATTTACAAGTGGACCAGATCAAATGCCTTGTGTGAGAAAGCTGCTCTTGATTGGTCAGAATTTCCATGTGGAAGTAAACCAAACGTTGAAGAAGAGTACACTTGCAAGATAAATGTGACACTTTCTAATGTCACAATGGAGGGACAACTATGCAGGTTGATTTTAGCGCTGGTCATCGTGGACTATATTGCTGTCATTGTTCATTTTAGTCAAACCATACAGTTTGAAAACGAGGCGCGGCTCCAACTAGAAAACAATGTTTTGATGCATTGGATGTGCTGAATGTGCATATTAAGGCAGTACAGGAGGAGGTGCACATTAATAATCCTCCAGGACTGTAACATGCTCATGTTTAACCCAAACAATGTGTCATGTGACTGCAGTTGGTTCAGATCCAGGTCTGAACACGTTCTCACCACAAACGAACCGCACCAGAGTTCGTTTGTAACCAGACTGAGACCACCTCTTCAAGAAGGTCCTGGTCCGGTTGTTTTGGTGCGCACCTGAGTGTGATTGTTGTGTTCACACCTGCTCAAACGAACCGACCTTAGGGGGCAAACGAACCTGAGTCTGACTGAACCGAACCAAACAGGGCAGGCACCATGAGACACCTTGTTGACTAAGTGCAACTTGGTTGTATTAAAACGGCTGCTATAATGGTTTTTGTTCTGCACCAATCTAATCTAATCTCAGGAATATCATGTTTCGTTCTGCAGTGGAGCAATACTAGGCCTCATATCATATTGTAATCTTTCGTTTTATATCTCCAGAAGGTTTGTGACCTTCATACATTTGCAGATAAAATCACAGAGAAGCGTGGTTAGCCTTGGTCCTGCTGTTGATGTACTGCAGCAAAATGTAGAAACTCTTTCCTGCTTATTTTTACACTCAGCGCCAAGGTGAAGTTCTTCTTTTTACTATGACTCAGTATTCTAACAAAGCACGCTTCAGTCCAGCTCTCACAGTCTCTGCTGCCTGTCTGCATTTGGCCAAGTTCATTTTTGTTGTTGTTACGCAACTGACCTAAATGTATGTACCCTATACTATGGATCATATATATGTAGGGCAAGAGTGTCAGTTTCACACTTATTTACTGCAGAGCTGAAACGCTGTGCTGTGCTGTGGTATCTGTGGCCTCGTCTCAGCTGACTGAGTGACTAAACAGCAAAAACATCCCAGAATGACGGTGGTCTGTCTGCGGCATTCAATTAACAAAATAAAATGACAACAGAGGAAGTTTGTGTTGTCAGCGCAGACGGTAACAAGGAAAAGGGCTGACGAAGGGCGTCCTGAGATTATTTACAACCATTGTTCTGGTGGCTCGATATAAAGGAAGCAGAGTGTGTGTGTGTGTGTGTGTGTGTGTGTGTGTGTAAGGTGAGTTTGAGGTTAGTTGTGATTCCAAAGAGGTGCTGTTGTCAGCAAACCTGACTCTGCTCTGGNCACACACACACACACACACACACACACACACACACACACACACACACACACACACACACACACACCAGCATGCAAAAAATGACGTATTCCACTTTGGCTGGTAGCCTACTTCAAAGACACACAATTTGTCTCTTTAAACTTTCTGTTCACACACACAGAAGCATCGTCTTACATCTCATAAACAGCTCTTCATCTCACTGCCTCTGAATCAGTAAACATTTATAGAGCCTCATGTCAGAGCCAAGAAACTCTCACCGAGCCTCACTACAAATGTTTGCATTCAAACAACTCAAACACTGACCAGGTCACAGATTTAAGATCTGTGTTTGGTTTCCTGCTCATTTGTTTGTTTCCATTAGCAGCGTTGTACTTGGGATTATAAATGACCAGCGCTGCTCTCCATCATTCGTTTCCCCCCTAATTATCCTGCAGACATTCGGCCATCTGAGAAGAATCATCATATTTAGTTGACTCAACAAATCCTCCACAGCCCCTTCTCTCTGTTTCCTCAACCATGCTTCAATTAATCATTCCTCTTGCAGAGTCATGAGGAGCTGAGGCAACATTGATAGCTGATAGCTTGCACTTAAAATGTTTTGGCGTTGCCTGAGGAGGCATTTAACTGTAGAGTCTATATTAATCAACGATTTGTGTGCATGTTTAAGTGTGTCAAAAGTTAGTATGGTTTCTGGCAGCAAATAAAATTCTGTCTTATGAATGAAATGAAAATCAAGAAAAATGTTACAATCTCCAAAACAAAAACGCTCACATTCAACCAACAGTCAAATCCCAAAGGTATTCAAAAGTATGTGAATTACAAAAACAGGGAGATAAAACACAGAAACAGTAAATCAGCAACACATTCCTCTGCACCCAGTAGTATCAATCAATTATTTCAGTGATTTTTCACTCAAAAACACAAAATATTCTCTGGTTCAAGCTTCTCCAATGTGATAACCTCCTCTTTTCTCAGTTTTACATCAAAGTAAATTCAATATTTTGAGGTTCTGAACTGTCAGACAGAATAAGACATGAAGGCGTCACGTTGGACTCTCTCGATTAATTAAGGAAATAACTGGCAGCGTAATCACTAATGAAAACAGTCGTTAGTTGCAGCCCTAAATAAATCCTTCCAATTTTAAAACTGGCCATTTTTCCTTGATAAATGACTTTAATGATTATTTATTACAATTACTGGCATCAATTAGTTGCCAACATTTTTTTTTGGATGTTTTTCTTTTCATCTATGATGGTTTGTCATTTATAGGAGAGGTATCTTCATGAGCCATTTTTGGCGTCTAACCTCTCCTGCACAATGTTTTAACTTAATTTGTTTTTCCTGTATTTTCTACACATGAATGTGTAAATAAAGTAAACTAATTTAATATCAGTACCTGTTATTTAAAAAAAATATCAGACACAAAAATGTAAATTATACCCCTTTTTCCTTCACCACTTCTCACTGCAGCAAGGTAATACACAAATAGTTTTTAAATATTTTTAAAACAATTTTCAAATTGATTGAAGAGCTTCTTTAAGTACTCTGGTACTCAAGAATAGGAATGGACGATATGAAAATTTCATGTCACAATTCTCCTGGCCAAAATAATTATAACTTGTGATTTTATCTCGATAATCATAAAAATAAAATCCTTAAAAGGCACTTAAATATACTGGACTCATTCAAAGGGATAGTGCACCCAAAAATGAAAATGCAGCCATTATGTACTCACCCATATGCCGAGGGAGGCTCAGGTGAAGTTTTAGAGTCCTCACATCCCTTGCGGAGATCCAAGGGGAGAGGGGGTAGCAACACAACTCCACCTAATGGAGGCTTATGGCGCCCCAGATTAAAACGTCCAAAAACACATAATTGAAACCACAAAATATCTCCATACTGCTCGTCCGTAGTGATCCAAGTGTCCTGAAGCCCTGACATAAAAAGTTGTTTGGAAAAAACGTCATTTGAACTCTGTTTTTAGCCTCATTGTAGCCTGCAGCTCTAACTGCTTCTCTGTACACCGCACTCACGTGTGCGTGATTGCGCGAGACCGTGAGACATGGGCAAATGATGTTTCTCCAAAAAACTTTTTATGTCGGGGCTTCAGGACACTTGGATCACTACGGACGAGCAGTATGGAGATATTTTGTGGTTTCAATGATGTGTTTTTGGACGTTTTAATCTGGGGCGCCGTAAGCCTCCATTAGGTGGAGTTGTGTTGCTACCCCCTCCCCCCTTGGATCTCTAAAACTTCACCTGAGCCTCCCTCGGCATATGGGTGAGTAGATAATGGCTGAATTTTCATGTTGGGTGCACTATCCCTTTAACCTAACATTTTGGGAAGAGAAAAATATATTGGGAAGAGAAAAATATATACTTTTCAGGGAATAACAATCTTGAAGTACCAGGTTTTTCAGCTTTTTAAAATGACATATCTGTCTACATGAAATATGGTAATATTTGATAAAGACTTCTTGCGTTTTTAGAGGCTGTTGTATACGTAGCCCTTTTATCGTTGGTTGCCTCATGTCTCTTCGGGTGCTGCTGGACACAATATTCATGATTATCCCCATAATTGAAATTCACCAGGATCAACTTATTATGCCTTTTATTGCAATACACAATAAAATTGCATCTTGTTCCATCACTACCCGAGAATATTAAAAACATGCACAAACTGCGAACAACTGCGACTTCCCCCAATCATGAGTGCACCTGCTTACATGCGTCACACGTATGAAGACGATATTCGTGATTGAACAACTGCCTATGAAAGGGGACAACTGCCATTTTCTGTCCGTCCATATTGCAAAGATGCTGACACACTCTCAGCCACACACCCCCTGCTTTCCTTATACTTAGATTACATAACACAATAGCAGCTGTTAAGTAATGCCATGACCCCTTTCTCTTCATCTTCTGCTCTGTTTCTATTCCCGCTCAAGAAAAGACACAAACTTCCTCTTGACTCTTTCTATTCTCTTTCATCGTCTGCCTGGTAACAAAACAATGAGCGAGGGAAACACAGTCTCATTTCCCTCCATTCTTCCATTCATAGTAAAAAGGTATTACATCACTTAACATGGAGGAGTCGACTAATGCATTCGAAGTTGATTCATTCTTCTAGGTTTCCTCTAATAATTGAGCTGTTAATAATCCGCTCCATTCAGCCAATGTCATTTCACCCTCCAGTGCTCATTCATTCATCTATCTATCCTAATATATACGACATATTTGCTCTCGTCATCCATCCATCCATTTAATCCAGTCAGACTAGAGGAGTTACATAACCCAGATGTTTACCTCTGCAGCAGAATGTCACAGGCCATTCTCATGTTTCCAGCTGTTTCTCTCACTGTGATTTGTCCCTTTTATTTTGTTTGGGTGTTTTTATATCAGCCTGAAGGTGTGTCAGGGTGAAGGCTGTGTCGTATGTCTGGTTTGTCAGTTTCTCTGTTATGTCTCTTCTTCTTCTTCTGCTCGTTTCGGTCAGCGAGCTAACACGCTCTGTAGGTTATTAAAGTCCAGTCTGTTTTTTATTTTTCAAACCCTGCGGAGAAGTCGGCTTGACTTTTAACCAAACTCAGCACGATTTCTGTCCCTTTCTTCCTTTTGCCTGTTAACCGCTTGACACATCTCCTGCAGGAGCAGGATCCTGCTGTTCTGTCTGAACTCTCAGTCTCTCCTTCAGATTTCTCCTCTGTCAGTATCGGGTCGGTGTGTAGGTCGGCCTTGCATCCAGCGGGTCGGTTATCCCAGTTGAGCACTTTGAGGTGTCAGCGTCAGCACCAGCAGGTCGAGCAGCAGAGTCAGGGTATCGCCTGGGTGCATTCTGTGGCGTCCTCTTAACTGGTGTGTGTGTGTGTGTTCTGGAATGAGTGTGTGTGAGGTTGTCTCAGTCTGCACTCTGTCTGTGGAAGTGCTGCAGTAAACATCCAGAGCTCTGCTCAAATATATGAGCTTCTGATGTAACCAGGCAACAACCCTCGGGAGGACCAATGGGATGGGAGGGGCTGAAGTTTGGAGCCAATCGTAAAAAGGGAAGGACTTCTGTGAGCCAATCGCGATGCAGAGAGGGGAGGGAGGTTTGATCTTTTTGGTCCAGTCAGTGGTGACTATAAACTCAGCAGTTATTACAGCCGGACCAGTGGGCTGTGTAATGGTGCACGCACACACACACACACAATGCACATGATATCAGAAACACACACCTGTGTCTAACCCCCTCTGAGCCTTATATAACGGCAGCGTCTCAGACAAATATAAGCATCAACACATTTAACAAATTACTGATTACAAAAGGAGAGAGAGACGAGTGACAGTGATTCATAAAGAGCTGAGCTGAATATTAGGAGACTCTGAGGGAGAAAACAACACAAACAAAAGCGGAGGGGGGAAAACAGGGACAGACAAGGCAGGGGGAGGCAGGTATCCAAATAATTCATGTGTCTCAAATCTGCATTTCAGTCATATCTGTGTCTAAACTGTATGTGTGATAACCCAGGGCAATCGTGGACTGTAAACTCGCTGATAAACACGACTGAACTCAAGCACGCACACGTCACTCTCAAGGAAACTGGGTTAGTTCCTTTTGTCCTCGAAATGTCTCTGCGTGTCAGTCAGTGTGTTTGCAACAGGACGAGACTTCAGATCAACTTTGCTCAAATCAGAGTAAGAAATGTGCCGGAGATTAAACGAGGTTACACCAGAGCAAGCACCAGAGAGGGAAGCCTTGCAAAAATGTCTCACTTTAACTTTAAAGTAACATCACAAAGAGGAGCAATAGGACAAAGACTTTCAACTAGGGTTGGGCAATATGAAGATATTATATTGTTACTAAGATACAAGACTATGTATCATCTTAGATTTTGGATATTGCTGTATCATGATATGGCATAAATGGTGCATTACAGTTAAGTGATGTAAATTTATCAACTTACCAGACTTTTTATTTGTTTTAATGCTTGCCTTAACCCACTTAGTCGTCATCCTCATCTGTACAACTTTTTTTTGCATCAGAGAGGGTAAATGGTCAGAAATATAGTTATGAATGAGTTTGTCTCACAGTCATAGCATTAAGGAAGTGCTTTTAAGTAGACTTAAAAATATCGAGATATATATCGTGTATTGAGATACAGCCTAAAAATATCATGATACCATTTTCAGGACATATCAGCCAGCCATACTTTCAACAGGGTAACCTAAAAATACTTGAGAACACAGCTGCAACAATTAGTCTATTCATCAATTAGTTGATTGAAAGAATATTAACTGCCAACTATTTTGATAATGGATTAATTATTTAGCCATTTTTCAAGCAAAGGCCACAAACACTGGCTGGTTTTAGCCTCTGAAATGTGAGAATTAGCTGCTTTTCTTTGTCTTTTATGCTAATAAATGAAGAGTCTCTGAGTTTTACACTGTCAGTTGTACAAAAGAAGAAGACGTCACTTTGGCCTCGAAGATATTTAATGAGTATTTTTAACAATATTTTGACATTTTATCGACTAAACAATTAATTATGAAAATAATCAGCAAATTAACTATCAATGAACATAACTATTGGATGCAGTACTTTGAGAAATTGTTCCAGTCCAAGCCAAATTAACTTTTTGTTCATTTCTGTCACCAGCTGCTTCAAATGAGTTGCTCAAAGCATTTTAAGACTGCAGCAACATATTGCTTAGAAAAGTCTGCTGATGTAAGTAAGTTTGACGCTTCATTACATCTTCATCTGTCTCATTGTGTTACATTAACAGACATTTCTTGGACTATTATCTCCCACATAACTACTCCTCCTATGATCTACACAGCTCTTTTATTTATATTCAGATATATTGTACATATTTTAAAGTATTTTTGAATATATTTTATTGTAATTTTCTTTTCTTTTACATATATTTTCTTGCTTTTTGCTTTTATTGTTACATTTATTTCCCCCTAATATGTTTAAACCAATACTCAAAATCCTACTTGGCAAAAAACCCTGATTCAGATTTCATCAGAAGAAATTATAACAGAAAGCCATTTTAAGATGCAAGTCATGGCTTTCAGAGACATTTGCCATCTCACTGTGGGAGACTAGACGAGATTTGTTGAGTGCAATTAAAGCGTCTTTGCCCGAGAGCCTTAGTGGCTCGGTGCCCACTGACCAACAGGACCAAATGCCAAAACCTGAAGTCAGGAGTCACACATCATGTTAAAAAAAATACCTCAACAGAAATGAAATAAACTGCCGAGCAACAGTCAATATTACATTAAATCAATATTAAACAAAGGAAAACAGCCGCACAATGGCTCTTACTCGCAGTAAGATTAGTGGCACTTCAATTCAAGACAATGAGGCTTTTGTTTGAGCGAAACATTCAAAGAAAAATGAACACTTACAAAATGAAACTTGTGTAATCTATAAATACAGTGTTTCTTATTCTTTGAAGCTTTTGTCTGATCAGGAGCCTCAGTGGGAGCCAGATACAACGTGCAGCTGATTGTTTTGTCTTTGAAACTGGAGAGGTAGTTCAGGTTAAAACATTCACACAGTGCACTGATATTTTCATGGCTTTCAATAGCAAAGCAGAAGGTTGCACAAGTAAGAAAACACCCATTCAATTTATATAATTATAAAAATTCCTGGTTTCTTAGTAAGCAGTGATACACAACAAAGTGTCCTGATATACTGTACAGTTTATTTGAAGAGGAGATAACCAATGTCAGATTTAATAAGCAATAACTGTTACTTATATAGCTGAAATGATTGGTTAATTAATGAGTTTGACAGATAATTTATTGCCAGCAACTTCAATAACCAATTTATTGTTTGAGTCATTTATGAACATGAAGATTTGCTGCTTTTATCCATTTTATATCTTTGTAAATTAAATATTTTGGGGATATTGAACAATGATCAGAGAAAATGAGGAATCTGAAAACTTTCTTGTCTATTTTGAACTTTTTTTAATTGAAAAATAATCGACAGAATTGATGATAAAAGAAAATGTTTGTCTCTCTACATACCTATAATTCAATGTTCTAATTTTTAAACCCATTGACTGAATCCATGAGGAACTGGGTAAAACCATTTGTGAAGCCTGCCAACCAATCAAAAACGACTATTCTCCATGACCATGGTACATAATAAATTACACTGCAATACAACAAACAAGCGAAACCATAGAAATAAAATGGAGAGAAGCAACATTCCCACTCAAAACAACATAGCAGGATGGTCAGAGCAGCAGCCAGTCTTTTTGTGTACTGTTGCCCTGGCAACCATTGTAGCAGGCTAAATTACATATAAGCTTCTGTATAGACAAACAGTCCCTGTTTCTTTTACTGCCACTAACTGCATGTTTGCTCACACACGGTATTGCTGGTTTTGTTTCTGTCGAGTTTGAATGAAGTGTGTTTAACGATGAGTTAAGGCAATTAAGCTAGTTTTAGTTTGGTTAAAGAGAGAAGCTTGAATTCAGAAGGTGTGGCAATATGGTTGTAGTTTTTGTTTAATAAGGAATAGAGGTGCAAGAACAGGGCTAAACAAAGTTCTAAATGAAGGTTACTAGGTGTGACACATTTTACAGCCCCACTGATGTGTGTTGTCATCATAACAGCTAACAAATCACCACTTTCTTTTGTACAAGTCAAATGACCACAGCAAACAGTTCAGTGTCTTTTCCATTAATTTTATTTCTATGCGTAAAACTAAGTGAAACACACTGTGGAATAATGTGTGCTTGAATGTGAATGCTTATAAAACACCCCAACAGTCCGTGACTTCCTCAAAGAGTTTAATTTTAAGTTCTATTCAGTCTGAGTCACACTTTAATAAACTCTACAACATTCCAGAAATTCCTCAAGGACAGAAAGAATAAATGTCGTGCATCATTAACTAGATTTAGCAAAAGTCTGGTGTTGAATTTGTCCCTCCTGGTGCTTGTATTGTTTTGGCCAAACTCTAATCTCAAACTTCAACTTTATCTCCTGTGACTAACACAAAGCAACCACACTGGCAGCGTGTTGACAAGAGGAGGTTTCAGCAGCAGCGTGTGGACTGACAGTCATAATAAAATCTTTTTCCGTGATGATTTAGAGACGTGAGTGCCCCTTAGGAAGCCAGATAGGACAGCTGGACCAGAACTGTGGGTGAGAACTGATAGCACGTGTGGTGAGTGGTGCTATCTAGGTCAGCTAGTATATCGTATTACACATTGTGCCCAGTGCAGGCACCCAGGCCTCGTCACAATCGGGAAGTGAGGGGTGAAGGAGGCAGGGAAAGGAGGGCACGAAGTGAGAGGAGAGAGAGGACTTCTGTATTTCTCTAATTGTAGCAAATAAAAGAGGAAGCTTTGAGTTTTAAATGGACCATACAATTGAAGGAAACTTAGTGTGCAATGTTAACATACAGTATGTACTATTAAGTGAATCGGGGCTGTTTTAAAACTCCCCATACAAAATGAGATCAGCTGTCAAAAGGCGATCATTTATTTTATCGATCATTTAAGTTTCAGACAATGTTTTATATCTTAAGCCTTACCTTTAATTAATCATTTCCATTGTGCAAAGAACGACCTAAACTACAGAACAAAGTTTAAATTGGACAGATTAAGTGAATATACAGTGTATTTTGGCCATTTACTGCGATGTGACATTGTGAAACTTTTAATATTTCGAACAATTGATTTACCCATAGATCATTGATTTTGGTCAAAATATACAAAAACAAAAAGGTCTACCAGTTTGGGCACCAGTCTTATTTCAGTCATAAAGGAGAAACAGCTGTGATCAATGAACTAGGTCAAACACACACAGCTGATAGTCCTGAACTGACCTATATACTGTGTTTATGTGTAGGTCTGCAGACATCGTAGTCAATGTATGTACAGTATGAGACAGGGCACTGCTCAGCTACACGCAAGTCACAACATCAAAGAAAAACCAAAAAGACAAGAGGGTCAACACTGAGACATATAAACCCCTTTGTCCACCAACATTAGTGTGTTAATGCAGGGCTTTTAAGCATGGTAAACTCCACGAAATAAAGGCAATTGCCAATAGACGAGTCAAAGACACACTGGAAAGCAGGGATAACAAAAAGTAGAAAGCAGCATGAGGGCCAGAGAAAATGTTATTCATTCATTCATGGCTGAGATGTCAAAGACTCTCAGAAGTTACTGACAATTGTGCCGATCAGAGCTGGAGCCAATAAATAACCATGAATACTGCAGAGTCATTTGTCACAGGCCTGAATGCCGACTGTGATCTTTCTCACTAAAGACAGAAGCCAGATGTTAGCAGGTGTTAGTGGGTTTGTTGTCCAGTAATAAAGCTGCTTTACTGTATGATCTGCAATAGGAGTTGACTCAACACAAGGAGGGGCAACAACGTGCTCCAGGTACCAAGAGAGCGCTGGAATGCCCAAAACTGTTGTGTGACATATGTATTCACTCTACAAAGAAGGTATCTTGTAAAGAAGATAAGTAAGAACACAACAGTTAACAATGGTTTTGGGTGGATTTAAGATTTTTCTTGCTTTTTGTTCATCACAACCCGCCCTTATCTTACATCTTGGACAGCTGTCACTGCACTCTTTCAAAGGTCACCAACAAGATCAAAACTGAAGCCGAGTCAACACTGAGTGCAGAGGCAAGGTGTTAAATCTGAGCGTCTCTGCTCCTTCCATAGCAAGCTTTGCACTTACACAACTGTTCTGCTGGCCGTGTTAAGAGCGCCTAAAGGCCCCTTTACGAGGAACAACTTTGGGTTGTTTGTGGGGCTGTAGCAATAACTGCAATATAACCATACTGCACTACTGACAATCAAACTGGGGGTGACAAGCAACAGCCACATCCGCTGTATTCGTTTGTCGAAAGGAGCACCTTATATTTACACTATGCTAAAAACCCTATCAGCATGACGAGATGCTGAGCGTCTCTTCTGAACTTCTGCACATTTATCGTGTTTTTCTGGTCACTGAGAGTTAATAGGTATATAAAATGTATATGTCACTTTATACCCAGCCTTCCAATCACAGCGAAGGAGGGGCGGGACAGATTTCTCTTCACCTTGCATTCATTGCACAATCTAACACACCTCAAATCAATATCATACAGTCTGACACAGACCTTGTGAGCGCGATATGAAATATATTCACATGATTGTTTTTATTATCTGGTCTAAAGGCAACTTTACAAAGGCAAGAGGCCTCCACCCCTGTGTGTGCATGAATCATCAGGTGCTCCCCGTAAAAACAAATGCACTTGACCTAGAAAAGACGAGTGTACATACAGTTTGTGTTTGATTAATGTGGGTGTTCACGTGCACATTGTTGCCACAAACAGAGCTCTCCAGCACCGTGTAATTTCACACTGTGATATAAATAATTTCCACCGCTACATAAAAATAACAGGGAGAATATCTCATATGGGGATTCACTGAGAGGGAAATACAAGCCTGGGTATCTGGAGCACGAGACAGTACCTACGTCAGACATGTCAGCATGGTACGATGTGTGTAACTGTGAGGAGTGACTAGCGAGAGTGAACGCTCTAATCCCAGGACAAAATTGAAGACAAGTGTTTTATAATGTGTTTAAACGCTATCTTCTGGGTTGACCTTTTCCCTCCACAGAGGGTATATTGCGTTTTCACTCGGACTGAAAAATCAATAAATCGTTCACAAGTAGGGACACTTTCCAATTCTCCCACCCCTCCGCCTCGCTCCCCCCCGCTGCCCTTCTCTGCCCTCTGATTCCCCGTTCCCTCCATTAATCCATCCCTCCCTCCTACTCCTGCTCCTGCTCCTCCTCACCACCGGGGCCAGGAATACATCCCAAGAGTCCTCTTCCTCAGCCTGCCAGGGTATTTCAGTGGCCTCGTGAAAAATACTTTCCACACAGAGAGAGGATATAAGCAGAGCAGAGGAGGAGGGAAGTAGTGAGGGGGGAGCGCAGAGAGATCAGAGGAGAAATAACAGGGATTATATATAGATTTGAAATGAGCAGAGGCTGTCAGCATGTAAGGTGTGTGTGTGTGTGTGTGTGTGTGTGTGTTGGCTGTCAGAGTCTATTAAGGGAGCACTGCAACAGCCACAGAGGACAGACTTCCCTGTCTGTCAAGTGCTACACAAACAACTCAGCCACAGTCGATGTTGAGTCAGTAGACGGGAACTTTCTCTCTATTTCAAAGCTGACACATCCAGTTATGTGTCAGAGAAGAACCAAGTGCACATGAAACACTGAGCTATTGAGTAAAAATGCACATGTGCACTGACTCAGCAAAATCCTTAAGGCAATAATGAAGTCTTAATTACTTAAGCTATGTTTTTAGACGATGTAAATGCCTAATATGACTGGAAGATAGATTAGAAGTAAAATAACAAACTGAGATACAGGACAAAAACACACACACACACACACACACACACACACACACGCACACAAAAAACACCCCAAACTGATTTTCCATGAAAAGTGCTTTGTTTTTAAGAGAGACAATCACACATTCTTCACATTTTTTAAACTGGGGGTTTGGAAAATGTTTCAAAGGACGTGACATTTTCATCACACAAGTCATCTTCAAATTTTTTCAACAACAGGAAATGACTCTGCAACAATTTTAAAAACATGCAACTCCTTTAAATTAAAGTCGTTTTTAAATCAAAAATGCCCAAAATTCACAGGTTCCATTTCCTTAAATATAAATATATGTTTTCTCAGTTTTCTATGATAGTAAACTGATTATCTGTGGATATTGGAATGCTGGTCGGACAGAGAAGCTGTTTGAATATTTCAGGGGACGGCAACCTGCGGCTCTGGAGTCAGATGAGACTCATTTGTCCGAAGTGGCTTTGGAAAAGCTCTAGAAAATAAATCTGCCATCATGATACATTATGTGGAGGGTTATCTACGGAAGATTACTGTAACTTCTTCATTATACACTAGAAAATGGCTTTTCCAAAACATTCAATGATATTTACCAATTCCATGACTTTTCCAGGTTTTCCATGACAGTGGGAATCCTGTTAGTTTTTTAACATTTAATTTCCATTTATAATTGTTGTAGGCCTAATTCAGTGGTTCCCAACTCGTCCAGCTAGGGGGTCCAAATTTCTCCTTAATCATTAGTTCAAGGTCCACACGGTCTTGTAATATTCAGCATCATACTTGTGTTTGGCCATGCAGTTGAGCTAGTTTGCTGTCTCTGTCAAGTAGCTGTCCGTTAGTTGCTCACTCTACAGCAGAAAACGGCACTTCAAAATAAAAGCTCTGTGCTAGAAATACACTGTGCTTCAAAATAAAGTGTGTTTTTTACAAACTTAACACATTTGTGCTCCATTCAGAATGGACCCGCACAACCTATTTTTGGACCGCAACCCACCACTTGGAAACCACTGGCCTAAAGTGATGCTTGCCTTATCCACTTGTAAAAATGTGTAGCCAACACACTGAAATTTTTTTTTTAACATTTTAAGTTATGTTTAACATATGCGTAATACGTCTACAGCCTGTTCCATCTCCCTCTAAATTTTACCACACCTCAACAGTGGTGGCTGTTCTTGAGTCTCCCTAACTTGGGTAGTTATGGATTCAAAATCCAAAAGATTGCCGAACCCTGGAATATTTCAATTTGGGCTTTTTCACAATTTTCTGTACTCTATTAGACCAAATAATTAATCAAGAAAATAACTGTCAGGTTAATTAATACTGAAAATAAGCATTAGTTGCAGCGCTAACCACAACAAAATGAATCAGTATCGTTGGTCATTTTGTTTATGAAAACTGAAGCGTAACTGTAGCTCCTAGTCTTCCAAGTCTTTTTTCTTCAGTTGTGTTTACCAACTTATCATCTCTGTGGTTGTACTTGAATTACAGTCCCCTAGCCCCACATCTGAGGTTTGCTACATGTGGAGCTGGACTAAAATAAGTGGGGTTCCACCTAAAATGCAGAAAGCATACATTTTCTTTAGCTTCAGGTTAAACGAGCAGTGAGACTTAACTCTTCAAAGTCAGAGTGCCTGATAATTGCAGCAATTTAAGCAGACATATTCTCTAAAGCTCTGGACCCAAATTATTGAAATGGCTTTGTGGCCGTCGACTTGGTGGTCCACAAATACAGACAATAATCCCCCAGACCAGACATTGAGGTAGACAAGGACACAGGGATGATGGCTGCAGGCTGGCCACAGCTAAAAGAGAATTAATACTAATGAAATCAATCACACGAGACTTAAAGATAAAAACAGTCTGGCCAGCGTCGTTTAATTTAAATCATTTGCTGCATGTGACCCCCCGTACATCTTTATCAGTAATCATTAAAGCTTTGTGTGACAACTGACGCCAGCTGCCAGTAAAACACACACAAATACAAACACACACAGGGATGCGTTTGTGTTGCCCCATAAACGATTAATTAACTACTAAACCACTTGATACCAAACCATGCAGACACCTGTGCACAGATGACACTCATACCGCAGCGCTCTGAACTCTCTTGTTATCCCTGACCTTCTGTACCATGACACAGATCGCTGACACTTGGCACAGTGGGCTTAAAACGGGACAACAGCGTCCTGGCAGCACGATCAGAATGTTGTCTTGATCCAGTCACTTCAACTATGAGACACATTTTCTGTATGCCTTATAGATTATTGATACACTGCATGTGCTCTGTGGTCCAAGTCATGTAAGCATGTGTGTGTGTGTGTGTGTGTGTGTGTGTGTGTGTGTGTGTGTGTGTGTAGTGTGACAAACCATGTGGGTGTGTCTTAGTGTGGATTATGGATTACTGTCTGTAATCATCTTAAAGGCCAGTGGGACAAGACTAGCAGCATGACCCTGACACACACACACACACACACACACACACACACACAGAGGCAGAGCCCAGTGAGCGTTATACAGAATCACAGCAGACTGATTTATTGTCCTACACTGCTGTACAGTCTTTATCTGACATGTAGCGAGCTACAGAGAAAATAGGACAGTGCAGTGACAACACAGCACTAAACAACCACGAGATGGGATCTGAAATGATTTGAGGTCTCCACATCAAGACAGCAACCACATTCATTTGTGAATGAGGAGACAAAATTAACTTTTTTGGATAAAAAAGTATTACTACCACTGCAGCCGAGGTCAGTGGGACAGGAGACAAACTGCAGTTGGACTCACGCTGTATAACTGGACACATAAAACAGTCTCTGTAAGGTACAAATGACAATAATGTCCTCATAATGAAATGCAGCAGCATGGCTGTAATACAGAGCATAAACCACTGTGGAATCTGGACTTAGACAGCCAGGCTAATTTAAACAATAAAAAGAACATTTCCCATAAATGTTCGACAGTAAAGCTGGTTTTAAGAAATGAGAATTTAGTTTCATGTGAAAATGAACCGTTCACTCTGGAGTTAACAAGCCTTTTTCCAACATAAGTGATAACTTATGTGAATTCATTTTAATAACTTGAAGTGTACTGACTCTTTGCATCTCAATCTTTTCTATTTAACCTCTAAGTATTTGATCATCCAATTCAATAGAGTGCTCCAGGGAAAATGTTTTTCTGTAGGCCGACGTGGAAGTTTGCCTTGAAATCCAGACCCAAATCTAGAAAGATTTAGGGTCTGGCTATGAGTAATGCAAATGGCCCAACTCGAGGGGCGGCACCAAGCATGCATTTGAAAATATCACTGCACGCAATTAGATAACACTATGACCAATCAGAACAATACACAGGGTGACGTATCCAGAGCGCTACCAGCGGAGCTAACTGGTAGATTAGACTCTTGCTGTATCCGGTCGGCAAACAGCAAAAACGTCCTTCTTGCAAAGGAAAGATTCGAGTGCCGTCTTCTGTTCCTTTTTTAGAGAAAAAGCCAAGTCTAACTCGTTCATTGTAGCGGCCGAAGCCGTTTTAAACAACTGGTGTTCATCCGTAGCCATCTTGCAATGTTTACTGACTGATTCCGGACTTTGTCGACACAGCGCTGTCGTCATCTGTTTAGCTCGCCTCTGGCCCGCCTATATCAGATACACTGATGGTGCAGCTCGGCTCCAACGGCATGGGTAATGAGCATCATTACTGATTGCCAGCGTGAGTGACTCGCTGAGCAAATTCAAATTGTGCTCTCGCGAGAACTCTGGATTTCCAGGGTAGAAGTTTGCGTCATCCTGGTTCCCTTGTCAAAAAGCCTATGATTTTTCGATTGGATTTTGGGTTATTGCAGAAAATAAGCTATGCAGCAAACAAATGTTTATGATAATTACCTGTTTTGTTCAGCAAGATAATCTTCCCAAATGCAAACGCCAGAAATAAAAAGCTAACATTAGGCTCTAAACACGCTACACCACGGTCGCATAACTTAATGTCGCTCCAGCAGCTTTGTGGTGATGTCGTTCTGTAGTCTCATTTAGCCACTTATTAGCAAATGCCTTTTTTAAGATACATTAAAGCCTCAAAATTCACAAGAGGTGTATTTACTAATGTGTTTTATGTTGTCGAGCAAAACGTGAAAGTCTCTTAAGCTTGTGTTAAATACAGGCCTTCAGGCATCCTACCAAAAACCTAAAATCAGACTGTGAGACGAGGGAAGAGGGAGTGCTAAAATGCTAATTCATTTTATTTTAGGGACTCATTCCTGGAGTGCTCTATTCACATTTTTAAAATAACTTCTCAAACCTCACTAATATCGCCTCGCCTTTCTTAACTGATGTTTCTCCCTTTATTGATGTGTTTGTCACTGTCCTGCCTGTTTGATATTCCATGTTAAATGCTTAAACTGTGAAGCACTTTGCAACTTTTGTTTTAAAAAGCGCTCTATAAATAAATCTTTATTCACTCACTTCCTTTGTGTTCTGTTGTGAGCTGCGTTTGTCTGCACACTGCCGTCAAAATACTGTTTTGTTCTGTGCTCTGAACTGAAGACACAATAAAGTGATAGTTTGATTCAATGACTCAAGCCAAGCTTCCTGTTCCACAGTTTAAGAGTTTGAGTTTGTCCTTTTGAGCTTGTCTACTCTCAGAATAAATCTAAAACAAAATGTAAGCGACTCTTTACACATTTACATCAGCATGATCATCTCCTCTGTGCACTTCTAACTGATACACCCTCAGAGGTATGCTACAGATTACGAGTACAGGCGGTAAAATGTGTAGGTGTCTACACACAGCAGTCTGGGTCAACTTAAAGGGGATCAGCAGATCGGAAGAACCTGAGAAGATCTTCACGTCCCTGCAGGGGGATTGAACTCTGGTCTCTCAGTCTGGAGGGAGCCTCATTATCCTGCGTACGTGAGCGTCTGCATGTGTGCGTCAGACCTTTGTCGTCTGGTTGGTCGCTACAGAGCATCAACAGGTCAGAACACAAGCTCTGCATCTTTTAGTGCGACCAAATAGAAACCGCTGTGACTGTGACCGTGAAACCGAATTAACAAACATTTTGGATGATTGTGTTCTCATTACTTTGGTCTGCTGATGATGGCGTTACAGACCGAGCAGGTGACTCAAGTATGGAGGCCCCGTCTGTACAGGGAATTTTTGAAACAATTGGTGTGTTGTCATTTGAATCTGGAAATAGTCATGTAATAAAATTATATTTATTATCAAAGTTACGGTAATGCTCAACGCACATCAACTGAAGACATGCAGGTTAACTGGTGACTCTAAATTGTCTGTAGGTGTGAATGTGAGCATGTGTCAGCCCTGTGATAGTCTGGTGACCTGTCCAGGGTGTACCCTGCCTCTCACCCAGTGACCCACAACAGGATAAGCAGTTACGAAAAGTGAATGAATGACTAAGTAACATATATATGATGTGTTGTCAGATGACCTGTCACAACTTCCTTGCACCTTCTGGAGATTACTGTGCAAATACCAGACAAAAGCCACAGAGCACTGATGCGCGAATTCACAAAGACTGAATGGCGCCATGAATTGAGCATCACTTGAAACTGCTATCTGCCTAGTTTCAAGGACTAAGTCACAAACAACACTGTGCTAATTATTACAGGGCAAACACGCCCTTTAAGTTTTGCAGCTTAGTGCAGTTTGATGCTCCTGATCGTAATTGTTCACGTGTTATCCAATTATAAATTTAGTCTAGTTAAGTTTATTTATTTGCACATACATGTGTATAGACAAGACAATGAGTTTAAAAAGTTCAAAAATTGTGCTAAGAGGTTAGAAGCCATAAATGTCTTGTGAAGATACCTCCCCTATGAAATAGCAAAACTGACAAAAGATAAAAACAAAGATTGATTAATTGTTTCAAGGATCAAGATGAGCAGTGTTACAAATTAATAGAAACATACATTACAAAAATAAAACAAACACACACACACACAGACAGACACACATACACAAAATCATTACAAGTGAATCAATAAAGTGTTAAGCGTCCTCTTGAGACGTTTTCTAAATAACAGTAATCCAAGTATTAATATTGCCTTTGCACCAAGAACGCAGTGGGCAGAACAATGACAGAGAGAAGAAAACTAAAAATGTTTGCAATGAGGCTATTTTGCAAAGAAGGGAGCCAACTTTGCAGCAAATGCATTCACATCACCTGATTCAAAGACATGCAAACAACACAGGAGCATTGAGACGCTTTTAACCTGCAGGCACAGTCAGGGGTGTGGTTGACCTTTTGTGGTTGCTCTGAGAACTTCACGGTTTCTTTTTGTCATATTTGTGCCAGTTTGGTGGCCACAAAATCTCTCGTATTCAGCCTTCAGTGTGTACACTAGGGTTGAGCCGAATACTCTGATTAAATGAGTATCCCGTCCAGATTAAGTACTTAATACGAATACTATACAAGTGAAAAGTGTCAGTATCTGTAGTTCTGATGAGGAGAAATCCTCATTTACCTACCTGTGTTTCATCTCTTACTCTTAAGATCAAAAATGACCTAAAACTCAATTCTGACATTGTGGTATGTGAATAGATTTCTAATAAAAAAAAAAATATAGCAACTTCTGATCAACCCATATCAATTTCAGCCTTCAAATAACAACTTCTGATGAGGTCACACTGACTTTCAATTTAAACCCCACCCTCCTCTGGTCCAAACTCCGCCCAGAGACAGATACAAATACAGATAATAGTGTACTCACTCATCCCTATACGCTAATAAATGCAAACAGAAGCTAATTATTTCAACAGGTAAGGTGACCCTAGTCCACAAGCTTGTTTATAGTCTTTCTAATAATCCTGTCCAAATGCTAAGACAGCAGTGTCACCCTACTTTCTACCCTGACCTCTACTTTGCCAAGAAACACAAATTTTAAGTCAGTTTTATTTGTGTTTCATCGCCCGGTAACGAACGCCTGTAGGTAACCAATTATCTTTTAATCATTTTATTATTAAGCTTTATTAACTTTGGTGAGACGCACAATGGAAAAAGATATCCTGTAATTACAGCCCTGAGCAAATCTACTGAAAATGTGTTAAGTAAATGTCTCAAATCTCTAAATACAGAAAAGATCCTGACAAGTTTAAAGTTATATAAATGTAACGAGACAATGATGTGACATTATCCTAACTCATAAAAGACCAAACAAAATCAGTGTAAGTAAGAGTGAGGAAAGCAGCCAATAGTGAACCGACTAAATCGTCCTACCTGATTGGCCAGATGAAATACTGGTAGGTACCATGTAACTGCAATGTCCTGTTTTTAAATCCAGTTTGATCTCTCTCATACCCTCTGTCAATATGTCATCCTCACTCTGGAGTGACCCAAGGAATAAAAAATCTAATTAACCCTCTTATCTAACGGTGTAAGATAACACAGTGATGTCTCACCTGGCTGTGGGGCTGTCGTCAGTGTGTGTGTGTTGTGGTGAGTCAGAGGAGGCAGGACCCTCCTCTCCGTCCTGAGGCAGCTCTTCACATTCGGCCTCACACTTATCATCATCTAACAGCTCGGTGATCTGAGGACAGAAATACAGAGGACACAAAAGGTTGGCACTCAAACTGATTTCATTCATTGAGATGAAAAGCAGAGAGGACATTATTAATGATGAGACAAAAGGTTCAAGGTCAGAGACAGCCACAGTTACGGCACGTGGATTTCTCTTTGGCGACTCTAATCTGAAAGTGTTAATTTTTGGGAGCTGAACAGAGCGGTTTCTGCAGGTTAATGAGTTTCATGCTGATATTACACAATGTACATTTAAAGAAATAATGTGGAACAATTTCTTTTTAACTTTATTGCCCTTGCAGCAATGAAGAGGCAATTAACATTGCAGAACAAAATTGCCTTGAGAGTAGGTTTTACATGACATAAATGCACAAGTGGATATAGATAAAATAAAATGAAATAATAAATAAAAATAACTCTGCAGTTAATCATATGCCAAAAATAAAAAAAATAGACTATGCTGGTTAAAAAATAAAAGTATGGACGGTTACTTCCTTTTTTTCGCTTAATATTCAGGGTGAAGAGAACAGTCAATTAGCACTGGATTAAAATCAGATATTAGAAAGGTATGTGCCCTTTATTCACACTAACATTTAATAGCCTGGTGAGGAAGGGGAGTGAAGAGAATGATAGTACCAGTTCCAGGACTTATATGAATTAAAAAATAATGTTCACACAGATAAAAGGTCATAGTAAAGATTTACTTAATTAATTTGGTACCAGAAGTGTCTTATCCTGAAGATTTCTAACATCAGTGTACACGTTTAACATCTCTGTGTGATTAAACACATGTTGGAAAGTGACTCTGACCTTCTGAATTTGTCAGGATTATATGTAACTGACAGCTAAATACTATATCTCCCCTTCACCATGTTATGTAAGTCCCTAAAGATCACGTCATTAAAAATACCTCCTCCTTTTTCAGTTCTTATCTAGTTTAGTTGTGACTTTTAGTGTCTGCAGATGAACTGTCCAGTGAAGAAATGAGCAGAACTTTCTGGATAAACAGAAGGTGTTGACAGTCTGTGTACATATATACAGTAAAGTGTGTGAGTGTGTGTGTGTAAGTGTGTGTGTGTGGATGACAGGAACAAGAAATTACAGTTTGTTCCATACGACATCTAAATATAGATGAAGCTAACGAGTAAAACATCGACACCACAGATACAGCTGTAAGCTGAGAGATAAAAACAGATTTAAAAAACATTTTCTTGAAGGACGGGGAGGGAGGGGGTCAGAAAGACAAGATGGAGGGGTGGAGGTGTTAAAGTAGGGCTAAGCGATATATCACTTTCTTGATGACTTTGCAATGTTCCCATGTCACATTACAAATACTGTGATGGGGTTAAACTGTAGGCCCACCATGACACACTATCATGATGAGTGTTTATCAGATTGTTACTTTAAAAAAGGTTATTGAACGAGTCTCAACTCACTTTCAACTCTTATTTAAAGTGTTTTGAATAATTAGACATAACATAAAACACCATACAGAACGAACAATCTGTCTTTTAAACGTCACATTGTGTCCTATTTATTGCTTAATTTTTGATCCATGTGTCCTGCTTTTACTATATGGAGATCTTTGGGTACACTTTGGGGTCAGGGTCGGGGGTCTCCACTAGGTTTTGCTTCTTGTTTTGCTTGTACTGTGATTGTTGTTTCGATTGTGCTCTGCTTGTATATATTTTAAGCAAATAAATAAATAAATAAAATAATTATTAAAATATAATAATAAAATAAAACAAATTAAATTAAAATAAAACAAAATAAAATAAGTTAAATTAAAATAGAATAGAATAAAATAAAATAAAATAAAATATAAAGGTTGATCACAAAAAAACCCCCCAAAAAAACCATCACATCGTACAGTTTTGGCGCCTCATCTTGGTGTAAAGTACAGAGTCAGGGGAGATTTTTATAACAGGATTAAGAATAATTTGACCACTGAGTGTGTATCCTTTATGTGAAAGTTTTATGCTTTTTTTAAAACACATTTTTTGCTGTTTTAATTTGAGTCTACTGTTTGTTTTTTTGAATCTGAAACTTTTTATGCTGCTGTCTGAGCAAGGACTTCCTCGTAAAACAGACTTTGAATCTCAGTGGGAATATTCCTGGTAAAATAAACTAATTAAAAAGCAATCAAAACTACTTTACTGCCATATGTCACTGACATATAATTAGAACACTAGAATATATAATTTTCATGACTAACATGAAGCATGATTTAAATATGTATTTGTTACAAGAGCTTTGGTTTTTGCCTCTATAGTAACTGTGCTGTGTGGGGTAAAGATAGTGAAGGAAACAATAATTGTTGGTGAGAAAAACTGCATTCCTGCATTTAATAATTTGAAAAGATGGTACTAAACAGGAACTCTTTTTTTACAACTGAAAATACAGAAGTAAAAATCACATTACAATCTTAGTTTTTATCCCAGAGGTCAATGCAATAGATAGAGGGAGTGAAGAAGACAGGAGAGAGCCAGACTGAGGAGAAGGAGGGAGTGATAGAGGGCTGAATGAAATGGATCTGACAGTAAACGAGTGAGGGAAGAGTGGAAGGAGAGGAGGGAGGAGAGACAGATGCTGGAGAGAGAAGGGGAGGGTATTAAATATGCAGACAGAAATAACTCTTCATAATACAGACAGCTGGCAGCATGTGAACAAGACACAAACACAAATCCTTGGGCACCAGTTTACCAATAATAAATAGCTTCTTCTTTCTGTTCTGTTGATTCTACATCATGTAATATGTGATTTCTCTAAATGAACGTTGTATTTCTTGATGTGGTTAACGCTATACTTTGATCACAGGAGCTTTTTCGTGGGCTGTTTTCCGCAGCGAGCGCCAGTGGAAACTGAACCGGGGTGAAAAGTTCATGAACCAGACTCAACACCATGAGACTTTCTTCTCCTCCGCACGCATCACTCTGTTTATCCTCGTCTTTATTCTCTTTCTTCCTCTCAACAGCAAACCCCATCTGCTGCTGTCACTGTGCCGTTGCTACGGCAACACCTCTGTTCCAAGAGCCCTGATTGGCTGTTAGGGAATTCTTGCATCGTCACATGTGCAGATTATGGAGGATGACTCACAAGACTCATCTAAGTGTGTGTGTGTGTGTGTGTGTGTGATTAGGTAAAGAAATCCTTTTTTTAGACAGCTTCACTCCCATTTTATATCTTGTCCTTTTAAGCAGCACATTAACGAGCTTCTCATATTTTAACTTTCAGGCAGAGAAACTATTCTTTGTGTTGGTGTGTGCAGAACGAGCTCTGCTGCACTGTGGTGTGTGTCTTTATGTGTAGGTGTCTGTAAAATGTTAACTAAATGACTACACAGTGTGAAAAGCTGAGAAATCATAATTTACTGTATCACCACACCCTCTCACTCCACCTGCACTCTGATGTTGCCTTATTATGGTTACGCAAATGACTTTGTCTTGGTTACAACTGCTGCAACTGCAGTTAAATGGAAAATTCTCCCTGTGATCTATTTGTCATCTACTATCAGAGGAAGTCAGTGAATGTCAGACATAAACTAGGCGGTTAAAGGCAGTACTGACTCAAATTCAAAATGTCTCCACTTTAGTTTTGCCTAATTATACCTTCAGATAAAAACAATTTAATGTTGACTCCTATTTGAGATGTCCAAAGAGATGTTTAAGATATCTACGGATCTGATCAATCAGTCACAGTCTGATCAGTGGTAGGTGGGGTGGCAGTGGCTCAGTCTATAGGGACCTGGCTTGGGAACTGGAGTGTTTCTGATTCAAGTCCCCGCTTGGACATATTCCTATTTAATGCACATCTGTGTGTATGCATATGTTTGTGTGTGTGTCAGCATGTGTTTGCCTGTTTTATGTATTACATCACTGGTGGAGATGTGTGTGGGTGTGTATATGTGACTGTATTTGTTTGGGAGAATCAGTTAACATGCTAATGTCAGGTCTAAATTGGTGGCCAGAGGGAGGCTTAGCCATGACTGTGTGAACCCCAGATATGTAAATGTGTACAGTGCTGTGTGTTGCCATATGCTGTGTGTGTTATTTGTCTTAATTAAAAAAATTAAATAAAAATAAAAATAAATAAATCCAAAGTCCCTGTATGGACCAAACGTGGAGCATGGACTTAATTAAGTATTTCTTCTTCTTCTATAAGGACTGATCAGAAGAGCCGATCAGATGCAAAACATGCGAAAAAGTTTTGTTATGTGCTGCTACAATGGCATCACTGGTCTGGCAGTTCAGGTCGCTACATTTACACCAAGCATCCACACTGCTACGACACATTAAACCCCTAAAATAAAGACTTTTTAAAACGCTGCTGACCCTGGTCTAGTTTGAAAACTCTGGGGTTGTGTTTGCGTCTGGGCAGACAGAAATCGAGACTTTTGAAAACAATGACGCAGACACTCATGTTCACTTCCTGATGGAATCTTTCAGTCTTTGTGTATTCGCTTTGCAACAATTCCCAATCTATGTTTACTTCCGTTATGACAGCCTCGTACTCATGTTACTGTCAGTAACAGTTCCTCACTGTCTTACCAAAGAACTCTCTTGTCTTACTTTTTGCCATTGCTGTTTCTTCCCTGTAGTATTTTATGCAACTAAGCAACCAAATGCAGAGTACACTATCTTCTCCCTGTTTACTACAGCACGTCTGCCCAGTGTAAGGGAATAGTCTTGTAAAATGCATTTTCAGGCGTGACAGAGATTATTCCTGAAATGGTGCTTATACCCTCATGTGTATGTAGACTGTTGAAGTTGTTTTACTGATTTCATGGCCAGAATAAAAATGCTCAGCACTGCGGGACCTCAGGACCTTGACTGAAAGTCTGATGTACGTCATCATGTAAAATTCATTCAAAGCTCTTCACCAGCAATGTGAATGGATGATGCCATGAATATAACCTTGGATTATACACCAGCTTCCATGAGCTGCTCTGTCACGGCAGTTTATCTGTGATGTGGAAAAATGAGTCTGAATATCAGCTTAAATATACAACCCCTCTGTGTTTACATTAAAATGCAGGAGGTGGCGTAATGAACAGTGAAACCTGAATGTGTAACTGTCCCCCGAGCTATAGGCGTTCACTCAGATGGTGTGAATATGATCGAGGCCCTGCTGGGTTAGTTATCAGAGAGTCTTTGAGGTGATGTAATAATATTAAAGGATAAGCATTGTTAAATCTCCTGTCAGGACGACCTGGAATGGTCTTTCATAGAGCTGAAAATATTATCCCCATATTTAAGACTGTGGAAAACGTGTAATCATATTAACTCAAAAATCTGACTTTAACAAAAAGAAGTTAGTCTCTGTGTTACGTAGGCTTTTGATACACAAGTACGTCTCTGTGTGGAGTTTGTGTTTGTGTGCCTGCGTGGGTGAAATGACGGGGCAGAGAGCGCCCTGGAACAAAAGGTCCCGGCCTTGGCCCCGGTTTAGCGGTTGGCTCCAAAGTTTCGGGATGGAAAACGGAGAACACAACGAGCCTTACTGACATCATTACTTGAACTGTTTGTGGGCCAAGAACACAGAACAATGACAACTGACCGTGGCTGACATTACAAGTCTCAAACTGAGGTTTTCAAGGCTCTTTTGTATGCCCCCTTCATTCTGATGTTAGAGGGTGACTTGGTATTTTTTCCAACCTTGACTCTATTTTTCCAAGTTTTTGTGTCTCAGTGAAAAATGGAGACAACAATTTTTGAAATTGGTCGAGTATTGAATGAGAAACAGGCTGTAATAAACCAGTGGTTTGTTTTTGCCACTGACAGGCTCAGATTATTATTTTTATATATCTGACATCATTGTGGAAATGATCCCTTCAAAGATAGACTTTGTTTAAGAGTAAGATCCTTTTGCTTGACTAGAAACTGCGCTGAAATCGCCATCGGCAATTTCACCAGACTTGAGTTAAATAAACAGTAATTTTAGCATGTATAGAGGCAGCATATTTTCACATCTAACTGGCTGATTTAAGGGTTAATTTCTACTGAACCAGAGCTGCTGATTGTTGTAACAGTGGAAACAGGAACCAGGACGTTTTTTGTGACATTCATTTTGTTTCTGTCGACTTTAAATGAAGTGTGTTTTACAATGATGAAATAACTTTTTATTTAAATTGAGTCTGGTGGGTTGGGTGAAAGTGATTGTGAGGCTGTTGTAGGGTCCTTTCCATGAAGCTGTCAGACACTTATAGTAACAATCTGAGCCTGTCAGTGGCAAAAATAAGAACTTTTAGAGGACATAATTTGATGGCGCACAATGGCCTGTTAAAGTTACATTGCAGCCAGTTTCACAGCTACTGACTGCAGCCCTTCTGCTCAAAAATTACTTTTTACAGTAGTTAAATGGAGGCTGGTGGGTTTGGTGATAGCAATTTAAGTGCTGTTTCTGGTTAAACAAAAATGTTTACCTTTTGTAGGATCCTTTCCATTAAGCTGTCAAACACTTACAATATTCTGAGCCTGTCAGTAGCAAAAACACTTTTAGTGGACTTAAATTAACAGTGCACAACTGCACACTAATGTTATGTTGCAGCCTGTTTCACAGCTGCCGGCTGCAGCCTTTCTATTCAATAGTGGACCAATTTTTTAACAAAAAATGTTGTTCCCATTAGTCAATAGCACACAAACATGAGAAAATAGGGTCAAAGTTGAAAAAATACCCAAGTTACCCTTTAAGACTGGTTAACATAAACTTAGTCAATGCACCATATTTCCATACAGAATGTGCAGGTTACTGATTTTTCACAAGCTCACCTTTTATGAAATCAAGAAGATATAAGAGAAATGAAACAGCTTTTAGGGCGGCACGGTGGTCTGGTGGTTAGCACTGTCGCCTCACAGCAAGAGGGTTGCCAGTTCGATCCCGGGTGTGGGAGCCCTTCTGTGTGGAGTGTCAGCGTGGGTTCTCTCCGGCCACTCCGGCTTCCTCCCACAGTCCAAAGACATGCAGATTGGGGATTAGGTTAATTGATAACTCTAAATTGTCCGTAGGTGTGAATGTGAGCGTGAATGGTTGTCTGTCTCTATGTGTCAGCCCTGCGATAGTCTGGCGACCCTGCCTCGCCTAGTGTACCCTGCCTCTCGCCCGATGTCAGCTGGGATAGGCTCCAGCCCCCCCGCGACCCTCAAGAGGATGAAGCGGTTAGAAGATGAATGAATGAATGAATGAATGAAACAGCTTTTAATTACTTGAAAAAACTAGGTTTAAAAGGTCTGTTAAATTTATCCAGTTGTGGAGGGGATGTTGAATTGAAGACTTTGATACTTTGTTTTAGGGCAGTGGTTCCCAGCTGGTGTCCATTCTGAATAGACCACAAGTGACTCAGGAACATGTCAAGTTTGTAAAAGACACACTTTATTTTAGAGTGCAGTGAATTTCCGGCACAGAACTTTTATTTTGAAGTGCCATTTCCTGCTGTAGAGTGAGTGACTAACTAATAGCTAATTGACAAAGACAGCAAACTATCTCAAAAACGTGGCTAAACGCAAGTATAGTGCTAAATATATTTAACTTTATGGACACTGACCTAAAGACTAAGGAGAAATCTGGACCCCGTGGCTGGACCAGTTGGGAATCACTGTTTTAGGGAACATGAGTGGGCTTATATTTTTTCTTTTAATTATTTCAACAGTTCATGTGAAAATCCTTGTGTTGTTTGTTTGTTTGTTAGAGAAAACTTTGCATAGGAAGCATTTATGTGTTGCTGGACTATTAAGGAATTCTGTATGTCTGAGTTCAGCGTTTATTTGTTTTATTTCCTTTGTTGTTTAAATCAGAAACATTTTCCAGCCTTGGCCTTTATGTGACCTAGTTCTGAACACCAGGGGAAAGTACAGAAGAGGCAGTGCAATCATTACTCATTTTATAATTCAATTACAGTGATTAATCTGTTTATTTGCTCACTGACAGACCGGACCTGGGACATGTGCTGGCTGATGCAGAGAAGCTGACCTACTCTAGTACTGGTTGTCAGCCATTCAGTCAACCAGCCTGTGCATCCGCCCATTACTGACAATTATATCTGATAATTACGGTTTCAGCTACTAAATCACCACCTGCCCTGCTGCACTATTAAACACACTATGTTTGGGTGATGAAAGAATGTGACTAAAAACAGCTGGTGAGAACAACATATTAAGATGAAATAAACACCTGAAAATAGATGATTAAGGTTGAAATCACATAAATGAGACACTCAGAGAAAGAGAATAATCTGTTCATATTCACTCGTCTCATATCTAAGCTTGAGGGGAGATCAAACACTGAGGCCTAACTAAACTAGGAGTTTTTGAAATAAACATTTTAGCATTCAAGTGGCAGAAATTGAGCACTGAAAAAGCTCTTAGTACAAGGGTCCAAACGGTTCAATTTCTTCTCCTCTCAGTGTGTTCTCGCTCGTCTCTGCCTGTGCGACTGTACTGTTTACTTCCAGCAGTGCCACTGGAGATAAGCCCTCTGGCCTAACGTTCCTGCAGTGAGTGGGCTGTGTGATCCTTCTCTCATCCATACCTCCAAATGTGTTAGAAACTGATTTACAGACGTGCATATTCTCTCCGACTACTCATAAAATGTAGTCAAAGTAAATAACTCAGTGCGGCTGTGTAGTTCTCAACACTTCATGTGTAGGTGTTGTGTTCTTACTACATGTCCTCTTACAGAGATATTATACATCTCCTTTACTGTCCAACTAGGCCATCACCGCCTCATTTAATAACTCCATGTTAGATAGTTTATTGCTCAGCAGATTATCACTGTGTCACAGGATCATATAAGTGTGTACATGTTCCAGCCTATATATGCAGCTGAACATTATGACAACCTCTGGTGTTTTTAACATTACTCCATCCATCCAGTTCCAATTAATGTCTATAGTATGGGGTGAAGATAAACATGGCTCATCTCCAGAGGCACTTGAGTAGTTGGCAGAGGCAACAGGACACATCCTGATACATATATCTGCTATGGTTACAATAACAGACCTGGAAAAGTACAGCCAGCATTAAGGGACACCAGACAGTCTGTCCAACACCGTTTCAGCAGCCCTTTTCAAACATGATGTATGCAACTTTGCTGGCTTCATTTACCTGTTACATGGACATTCATTCATTCATTTATCTATTTTGCACGGGGTCGCAGAGGGCCTATCCCAGCTGACATTGAGCAAGAGGTGGGGTACACCCTGGACAGGTCACCAGACTATCACAGGGCTAACACATAGAGACAGACAACCATTCACACCTACAGCCAATTTAGAGTCACCAGTTAACCTGCATGTCTTTGGACTGTGGGAGGAAGCTGGAGTACCTGGAGAAAACCCACGCTGACACAGGGAGAACATGCAAACTCCACACAGAAGGGCTCCCATCTCAAGATTCGAACTCCCCACCCTGGGTTCGAACCAGGAGGCAACATTGCTAGCCACTGCACCACCATGTCCCCCGTGTTAAATGAAAAGATTATCAGAAAACCAAAGATGCGCGTTTTTCCTCGTACCTGTAGTGCTATTCGAGATAACAGCAGTAGACATGTGTGAGTTCTCTCGAATATAAAGGAATTAGATGGCACTCATGTCTCATGTAGAAACTATTTTTTTGCTAGTGAACTACACCCATCAACCATATCACTGCGCGGAAGGAAGCATGCACCGACTGTTCATCTAACACCACTGAACTAGCTACTGTTAAAGCACAGCTGAGGAGAACGGCTTTCTTCTGCATTGTGATACAGTGGGCGAGTGTAGTTCGGGAGAAAGAAAACAGTTCCTACATGAAACTGCTCACAACAAGGTCTGTGGATTATCTTGAGTAACCACGTCATGATCTCTGGAAAGAGACATTGCTGTCTAGTTTTTCAAATGTATTTTTTGGCACTTTGAACACAACAAACTGAGTGCCATCTAGTTCCATTATATAGAGTGCCGAAGTCACGCCCCTTCCGGTAGAGCTCATGGGACCTTAGATCGGAAAAAATATGAATGGCAGTGAATGGGGAGAGCAATATTATCTTTTGTTCCCGTTTGAGTTGTGACATGGAATGTAAATATGTTGTTAATGAATTTAAAACATAAATTTTAAGCTCAAGAAAGTCAAACTTTGTGGTAAAACTGTTGAGATATAAGCTTTTTAATTAGAAAGACTCAAGAGTACACAGGAGGCGGTTGCGTATGTGACGTCATAGCTTTCGCTCGCTTCCTGCAGCTTGGCCTCCCCGCTTAAATTCCACTGTTTTATGATTAATCGATTTATGATTGAAGACGTCTGTGTTTTGTGCCAGGTTGCAGTCACTCCAAGCTGCAGGAAGCGAGCGAAAGCTATGACGTCACATACGCGACTGCCTCCTGTGTAGTTTTTCTAATTACGTTTTTTTCAAAAGCTTATATCTCAACAGTTTTACCACAAAGTATGACTTTCTTGACCTTAAAAGTTATGTTTTAAATTTATTAACGACATATTTGGATTTCATGTCACAACTCAAACGGGACCAAAAGATAATATTTCTCTCCTCATTCACTGCCATTCATATTTTTTCCGATCTAAGGTCCCATGAGCTCTACCGGAAGGGGCGTGACTTCGGCACTCTATTGGAGAGAAGGCAGACATCTCTACAGCTGATATCTCCAACACTCAGCAACTCACACCAAAACAATGTGATAAATAGCCCTACAGGTAAGAGGAAAAATATGTATTTTTAATTTAGGGGTGAGCTGTCCTTTCAAAGTTACATTATTGATCCTTGCGGCTTTATTAAGATATTATTGGACATTTTAATTTGCTTGTCATTAGGGAGAATGTTCAGTCAGATTTTAAAACTTGTTCTGCCGTAGAAGCCTTAATTAACAACCATCGTGAGCATGAGTGAAACCAGTAGCCTTGTTCTCGAATAAATCCCCCATTCAATTTCAGTTTTATCATTTATTTAAAGACTTACAGACCTATGCTGCGTGTTTTTTAAGTGGCCAGAATTGCACAAGAAAAGAATAACAAGAGGGCTTTCGTGTAATTCCTAATTGCTCACATGCTGCATGTAAAGTGTTTTGCCTGGTAATCATCCATGCAGTTGGCATGAATTCAAACGAAATATAGGGCGGTTGTGCTGCCCTGATTATGACGGTATGAGCTTTTTTTTTCCTATACAACATGCAATTAACTTTGTGCATGTTTTATCTTGTGTTTCTGCAGCCTGTCAGACCTCAGACTTGTGGGAAGTTTCACAGAAATGTTCTTGGAGTTAATGGTAAGATTACCATCGTGACTTCCACAAAAAGGGTCTAATTCAAACATGACACCGGCATTATAATTGGCATCACACTGAGAGCTAAGATTCAGGGTCCCAATCAGATCAAGCCAACAAGTCACGTTTTCTCTACAGTAAAGCCAACGGTAGCCCCGAAAACACAGAAAGAGGAGCTTATTAAGACGGGACGGTCTGCTTACTTTTCATATTTCACTTCACACTGGTTCTGCCCTGTTGCTCAATTTCTGAGAGGGATGAGTCACAACAGCATGTTACTTTCTAATACCACAGGATACGCTGCGGTTGTGGTTTATAACTAGTATGTATTCTGACTCGTGTGCATCCCCAGAAAACGTGTGCTGAGAATTCAAAACCCTCTCCCCACAGTCCAGTTTCTGCCACAGGCAAAGACCAGAAATGCCACGGACCATTTGTGTATTGAACCCACACATATGAGGAAATATATAGTCCTATTTAAAACCAACAAGTGATTGAGGTCTTTTTTTCTCTACTTTGTCCCAATACTCAAACAAAGCAAAACAAAGCTTCTTGAAACAGTGAATTAAAACAAACACACCCACTTGTATCATCACAACTTGCCTCAGCACAGCCTCGCTCTCACAGAAACAGTAATTCAACTGACTCCCATTTTGTCAACAAACAAGCCACAGCACAGTTTAACACTTCTCATTGTTAGATCAAGGCCACTGAGTGTCATAGTTATGCACAAGGGCTGCAGCTAACAATTATGTTCATTACTGATTAATCTGTACAAAACTGTGAGAAAGTCTCGTACAATATCCGAGAGCTAGAGAGATGAGACTTTGTCCAACCTGCATTCCCAAATCCAAAAATATTAAATTTACTATAATGTAAGACCAAGAAAACAAGCAAATCCACATCTTTGAGAAAGTGGAAATACCAAATTTGCAGCATGTCTGCTTGAAAAATGACAAACAATAAGACAGTTTATCAATAAAGTTGCTGATTACTTGACTGTGGATCATATAACTAACTGACAAATTGTTGCTTTATCATTGACTATGTTCACATGCACAAAATACTCATTTTTTTGCCCTTATTCCATAAAATATTCCCACTCAGTTGTTTACATGCAGCTGCACATATGCCAATTTACATGCCTTCACATGTCATCTATCACATCAAAATATGGAAAGTGGAGCTGCTGTCGCTTGTGCCAAGACGTTTTCCACAGGTGGTGAACTTGTTTGACTGTGCAAACACAGCCTCCCTCTTTCATTCCTTCTACTGCCTTCTTAAAAACGTCGACATTGTGATTATGTAGCCTTTTTATAAAGCCTTTTATAATGTTTAAAAGTAGCTGTGTTTCTCCCCCTGACCAGAATAGAAGGCTTTTCTTTCGGGCATGCATCTCTACCCCACAGCCATGCAAACTGTTGGCTAGTTGGACTGTGTACAATGCATCCATGACAACGCACAGAGCTGACCGTAAACAGGCAAGAGGTCATGTGTCGCAAACTGTGGTAGAAAACCCAAATGGAGGCCAAGTATAATTCTGCCCTTGGGGAAAAAATACATATGCTATCAGGGGTAATCAATCACTCTTTTATAACATCTATTTAATGGTTGTAGCTCATCTCTGTGAGTCATTTTAAACTTACTCTTACTTCTGATACTGACAGCATGTGTGTCTCCTGTGTGGGATATAATCCCCGTCATAAGGGTTTGTTACACACACACACACACACACACACACACACACACACACACACACACACAGACATCCCCAGTGTAGTGCAGGGGCTGGAGGTGTGAGTTGCATGGTTACATCATCACCAGCTTCTTTTCTTATCCTTCCCCTCCCTCGCCATCTCTCCCTCACTCCCTCCCTTCACTTCTTTCTTGCTCTTCTCCCTCTGCACACTCATTATTTCTCCCCCATCTTCCTGGTTGCTTTTACCTCCCTGTACCTCTCTAAACCACCCACTTTTTTTGCCCTCTCACTTACATAAGACACAGGGATCAGTGCACAGAAGATTTGTCTTTACAGACTTTTATCTCGCTGTCCCTGCTGCTCTTCCTTCTTTCTCTCATTCTGTGTATTGGTCATGTTATATTCTTTATTCTGTTCTTCTGACGCACCATCCTATACAAAAATAACAAAGTTAAAGAGGCTGAATTTGTACAATAAAAATGAAATTTAAAGAGTTGCATGGAAGAAAATTCTACTTCTGCTTCTCCTGCTGATCTTATCTCAATCTAAGATTTCTTTCTCTTATATTATGTTTTTCTGGACAGAGGAAAGGATATGAAAGAAAATGATGCTAAAAACTGGAGATTACAAGGCAGGCACAGCTGGAGATTCCTGCAGTAGTTCAGAAACATTAGTTAAAGGGGGACATCACCTAAATCAAGAAGTCCAGTGATGTTTTCACGGCCTAGGAAAGTTCAATTAATGAACGAGAGCTCAAGCTACTTGAGAAAGTCTAAACTTGTGATGTCACAGGGTGTGAAGCCCAGTTCAGACCAAAGAGTTAAGCCGAAACAAAACCTTTTTAGAACGTTGCAGAGAAAAGTTGCAGCGGTGTGAACTGGCTGTCTGAGCTTGACTCAAGCAGGCTGATGGTGTCACCTGCAACTCAGCTGGTCAAATCACCAGCGGCTGGTTTTAGAACATAAAGCTCGTCACCTGTTTCTACAGCCAATCAGCTTGTAGTGAAGTCCAATGGTCAAGTTAAAATTATCATAGACAGCATGTTTGCTTGCTGCTGCAGGTGCTCCGTCCCCACTGAGCCCTCTGTTTCCATCCTCATGACAGTAGGTCGCTCCTGCTGCTCCTCACTGTATGTGTTTACGCCCCCTCACACACATTCTCACTGACTGATTAATTGGTGCTGGTTATTTATATTGTTGTGGCGTATTTATTATGAATACAGTCCATCTGATGCTCGTTTTGTATAAATTTTTCGCTGTTTCATCACTACTACAAATGCAGCTGTAGCCAGTATCTCACTATCACTATCCTCATTCATATTTCAAGAAGCTACAAATTATATTCAGCCACAAAATAAGCCTGAAAAGCTGCAAACAGAACAGAGGTACAGAGAGTTGTTGCATAGAGATGATACACTGCCTCATCTAGTTGCATTGGTGTGATCCGACATTGCAACTTGTCGCATCGTGAATCTTTGGTCTGAACTGGGCTTTCAGTTTTGAGCCTGATTTTGTGGACCGACAAAATGTTTGTATACCCAAATGAACTTTATCCTAGTTCAGTGTTCTAAGTTCTGACACAGAAAATGTCCCCCAGAACATCTATAACATCTTTCATTATTCATTGTCTGTTGTGGCTCAGAGGTAGAGTAGGTGGTCCACTGATTGGATAGTCTGAGTGGGCGGAAGTTCGCTGCAGAGATCAGCCTCTCATTGGGCGGAACGAGCCACCCGCTCAAGTCCCGCCCTACCACCTCCGGTTGTGTAGCAGTTTTCAACACATCCTTTACTAACTTTTGCTGTGTTTGATCTTGTGGGGATGTAGCCATTTTTCTACCATGGTTCGCGTCCTGTAGGCGATATTTTTGTGGGCGTGTTACACTAAAACCTGTTTCCCCCCGGCAATATTTTTGCAAGTGCACCGTTGCTGGCACCGCCAAGAACGATTGTGATTGGTTGAAAGAAATAAAAAAAAACGAGGCGTTTTTTTCTCCAATCTTAAAGTGAGAGTCGGCGCAGCCAGACCTTTCTTTTCTTGAGAAAGGTCTGGTGAGCGAGACTACTGATTGGAAGACCAGCGGTTTGATCCCTGGCTCCTCCTGTCCACATGTCTAAATATCCTCGGGCAAGATACTACAACCCAAATAGCTCCTGGTGGCTGTTCCATCGGTGTGTGAGTGCGTGTGATTGGTTACTGAGTAGCAGGTGGCACCTTGTATGGTAGCCTCGGCCACAAGTGTGTGAATGTGTGTGTGAATGGGTGAATGTGACATGCAGTGTAAACAGGCTTTGAGTGGTTCGAAGACTAAAAAAGTGCTGTACAAGTGCAGTCCACTTTGCAATTCAACATCACAAATTTAAGTTTTACCACTCTAGCTTTTGGATTTGGGAAAGAGTTGTTGATTTTTACCAATATTTTTGGACTCTCTTGCACCAAAGGAATGATGTAGGAATTTTGAAAATGGCCATAGTTCCTTTTAAGAAATACACAAGGACAGGGATAGACACTGCAACAAAGAAAAAACAGAGGGAATCCCTGAAGGAAGAAGGAAGGAGACATAAATGTAACGCAGGCAGTTGAATAGGTGTCGAAACTGTCGCTGCTGCTTCTTTCCTAGTTGTACCATCACAATGACTCTTTGTTTTAACTTCAACATTTAAACATGATCATCACAGTGTCCCTGTTGTGTTAGAATCAGAGCAGAGAGGCAACAGATACTGGTAATCAGATCAAAGGTAATTACTGTGTTCATGTGTATGTTATCATACAATAACACAATGTAATCAGGCCACTGTAAAGTTAAATGTTAACCATACCACTCTTTGTGCTGTTGGCGCAGTCGTGATGCCGTGTTGCCCAGCAACAGGGGAGATACCTTAGAGTTTGTTTAGTCTGCCAGTCACGTTCTTTGTGCTTAACTCAAGAAAAAGAAATGGTATGTATTTATAGTGTTGTTCAACACAGTCAAACAGCTGAGACAAAAATGTCTGGCGCAGACTCTGATTTCAACACCTCACACACCTCAGGGTTTTGTCGACTATTTATGTACAGTATGTGTGTGAACGTGTGTGTGTGGGTGTGTGTTTGGGTGGGGCTCTTCTAGGTTCTTCTGAAAAGTATTTTGTTGACAAAAGAACTTGATGTTCAGTAATACTATGAACTGTACAACAACAGCTAGAGGAAGTGAATGCTAACATTCCTACACAGGTTCTGCATGACGTGCAGCTGAATAATAACTCTCATTCTTGTGGTTTGTTTTACTGGAAGACATTTTTGTTTCCAGGTAAGATGTAGCCGTGACCTAGATGTGTCTGAGTTAAAGTTAAATTGAATTATAGTCATTTCATTCTAGTGTTCATTCTAAAGTAGCCTGGTCTTAAAGGATTTACAAATGAGTATTTTTGGAGTCCCAATGGCCACTCGTAGAACAGCCTTGAATAATTTTTGTAATCTCTTTACAATATTTTGAGTGTTTCTTGCATTCCTTACTTGTTGTGGCAATAATTGCAATTAATGATTCATAAACTAAAAACCTCAAAGCAAGATTCTTGAGATCAGATCAGGTACAGTACTGCCAATTATTTTATTTTATTGGTACTCACAACTTGCTTTAAAACATGGACAATGGATGGATATATTGTCCAATGTATGGGCAATATATACAATATATAAAATACTAAAGTTATTCATAATCACTATAAAATTCATGAGTCATTCAGTGAAAAAGCACAGGTGAAATCATATCATATATAATTACCACAATCTTGACTTTCCCCTTAATTCATACCTATCTAAAAACTGTATTTAAAAAAAATATGCTCATACACTATTATAATTGGTCCACTTATTATTCCCTATTTCTTTCTTTCTCACTCTTGTTGTCTCTCCCGTCTGTCCTCCTACACTCTTTATTCTGAATACCCATCTGTTTAATTTGTTGACTTTCCATTTGTATAAGGTATTTATTTTGTTATGCTGGTGTTTTATGTTGAATTGTTAATTTTATATCTGTTATCTTTTTTGTTTTGAGTCAGCATGATGGCACTAGAATAATGTTTTTCTTTAAATGTGTCTATATAATCCCATAAAGGGTGGAACGTGTTTAAATGGCCAGACACGAAAATAAACAATTAATTCATTAATATTATGGACTATAAAAATTAAGCTGTAACTAAGGATTATTTCTATTGTCTTGTAACCTGTTGGTTTTCTTATTGATTAATTAACAAGTTGCTTGGTTTGTAAAATGTCAGACAATAGTAAGAAATGCCAATAAATGTTTCCAACTGCTCAAAATGACGTCCTCAAATGTCTTGTTTTGTCCACAACCCATTCATTCATTCATTCATTCACTCATTCATTTTCCATAACTGCTTATCCTCTTGAGAGTTACAGAGGGGCTGGAGCCTATCCCAGCTGACATCGGGTAAGAGGCAGGGTACACCCTGGACAGGTCACCAGACTATCACAGGGCTGACACATAGAGACAGACAACCATTCACACTCACATTCACACCTACGGACAATTTAGAGTCACCAATTAACCTGCATGTCTTTGGACTGTGGGAGGAAGCTGGAGTACCCAGGGAAACCCACGCTGACACAGAGAGAAGATGCAAACTCCACACAGAAGTGCTTCCCCACCCATCTGTGTAGAGTTCGAACTAGGAACTTTCTTGCTGTGAGGTGACAGTGCTAACCACTGCACCACCGTGCTGCTGTCCACAACCCAAAGATATTCAATTTACTGTCACAGGGGAGTAAAGAAGCCAGAACATATTCACATCTAAGAAGCTGGAATCAGGAATCTTTGACTTGAAAATTGCTAAAACCATTTAATCAATTATCAAATTAGCGGGCAAAGAATTTAAAAGTTCCCAACTAGTCATGTAGGAAACTGACAGAAACATTTCTGCACAATGGCGCAAAATGTCAGAGTACGCTATGATGAAGGTTTGGATAATCTGCCGGAGATAAATCTGCTATTATGGCCTTGTCTTCTGTTAATTTGCTGTTGAGTTGAATCTTTTACCCTTCATACAAGGATTAGTCAGTTTGTCTTTGTGTTTCAACCAGAAAGAATTTCAGCCCTGACCTGCAGAGTTAAATCTCACACTCTGCTGTCTCAGTGTCTTTAAAGAGGAAGAAATAAGAACAAGAGGAAAAGACAAAGAGGAGTTTGACGGGTTCTGTAATTGGACTTCTTTGCCATTTTGTCAGGGAAGTTAAGCTGGAGTTCATGGATTCATAACTATTCTTTATGGAAAGAGCCTCACACCAATGTGTAGTTATGCTTTGTTCTCTGTTGTAATGTTTCATCTATGTTTTTATTTGCAAACTGTAAGAAAATATATCACCAGGCCCTTGGCATTTATTGCACAAACAGCAGATCTATACACTGACTATATAGGGGCATAAGATAGACTATAACTTGGGTGGATGGTGGGGTGAGCAAAAATAGATAAAAAATACTTTATTTATCCCTGAGGAGGAATCATTACAGCAGAATGGGAGATGTGTAGGCTTGAGACCAAAGACTAAAAAGGGAATAAGCTGAGTAAAAGACGACCTCTGTGACTTCTGATCAAAGGTTCTCTATTTACATCATTCACATATTTACACTTGTGGTCACTAATAAATCCTTTGCAATAAAAAGGGAAAGCATGTGCATAAAATGTGAATGTGTGCCATGCTGACTATTTTTTATATTACCAGATACACAGGCGGATGCTGACACAGGATGAAAGACAAAGAGAGCGAAGGATGGAGGGGTACCTGTTCATTGATGGAGCTGTAGTCGTTGGTGGTAGAGACGTCATCGTCCTCCGAGTCAAACAGGCCCTCCTGGTTGTCCAACAGCTCTGCCAGGACTCTGCTGACAGACTCTTGGTCTCGAAGATCCTCTCCTTCCGTTGACAGACTGCAAAGAGAAGACAGGAGAAAAGTGTGCCGGGTTGGTTGTACAATGCTTCCAATGGGATGTTAAATAATTACAGTAGCTGAATTAACTCATGCATCAGTGCCTCTGTGTGTATTTAGATATTATTTACATTAATGTGTATGCCAAAATATTTCTGTAACGGCATTAGTTTTCACACGTGGACTCCTCTTTTATCAGAATCAAATGAGTCCTGTTCTTGTTCTTACTTGATGATATGGGCCAATTTGCACTACAGTATTTACATCCCAGTAAATATTTCTAACCATTAAACTTTACAGTTTTCACACCAGACATTTAAACACACACACTGGAAGATCAACATCATCTACTGCTCTAGGTGCAGAAATAAGGATGTTAACTATTTAAATAAACAGTATAACCTGTCTGGAGCTTAATAAATCTTTTAAGTAAATATTTGTCAGGTGGAAAACGTGTTTTTGGTTGCCCTTAACCTCTAGTGCCTGACAGCTAAGTTATTTTTATTAAAAGGTAAGCTTGGTATTTTTTTGACCTGGACTGTATTTTCTGATGTTTTGTGTCTAAGTGACTACTGGGAACAACATTTTTTGAAACTGGTCCAGTACTGAGTGAGATGGCTGCAGCTGGTGGTTGTATCCGCCAACCCATCAGACTCCATGTAAAAAAAACCTGTGATTTTATCATTGTAGAACACACTTTATTAAAGTCGACAGCAGCACTAAATTCACGAAAAACACCTTGGTTCGTCTTTCCATTGTTCCAGCAATCAGCAGGTCTGGTTTGGTTGAATTCTGCCCTTACATCAACCAGTTAGATGTGACAACAGGCTGGCTCTGTTCACGCTAAAATTAGTATTTATTTAAATGGAGTCTGGTGGGTTTGGTCATTGCAATTCTGGTTAAATAAAAGGGATCTTACTCTTTAACAAAAACGTCTATCTCTGTAGGAATGCTTTCCATAATGTTATCTATATGTGACACTTAGAATAATAATCTGAGTTTGTCAGCGAAAAACAAACACTTTTACTGGATGTACACTGACAGTGCAAACATCCCCATGGTAGTTAAAATGCAGCTTGTTTCACAGCTGCTGGCTGCAGCTCTCCAGCTCAATGCTGGACCAAGTTATAATAAAATGAAATTGTTCCCAGTAGTCACCTAGGCACAAAAAAGTCCAGGTTGAAAAATGCCAAGCTTAACCTTTAACCACAATGATTAAATAGCCCTGTATGGGCATCTTACTGGAAGATGTCTGGTCCAAAGACGGCAGCCAGCGTCCCAATGTTCCAGCTCTCTTGCTGAAGTGAAGCCACGCTGGCCAGGAAGCGGCAAAGGAAACGCAGCAGGCCGTAGTTCAGCTGTGGAAGCTGCTGCAGCAGGTACTTCAGGTTTCTACACAGGTCCTCTTCGTTGCTGTAATCTGGAGACGTTAAAGAGTAGGATACTGTTGATGATCACATGAGAATATCACCACTTTTATAAGCTTCACTGAACTCAACATCACTAACTCACTGTAATTATTTTTAATAAAAAAGGCTTTTCATGTTCATCATCCACATAAGACCGTTTACGCTTTATACATGCTGCAGTCAGTGTTGCTACAACGCTCCTTTCCATTACTGTATTTGGAGATACTGTGGAGTGAGTTATGGGTTATCAAGTCCGTTGTGTTCCTTCACAGCTGACCTCAAAAATTCTTCACTTAAGAAAATATGCAGACACAGATAAGATTAATGTTAAATCCTCTGGGGAGCAGTGAGCTGAGGTGAAACAGAAGATGGCATTAGTGAGGAAAATGCATCGGTACAGTTGTGTCATTATAGAACATAATAGAATGAGAAATGACTGACATGACACGGAGAGTCACTGCAATGTCCCACACTGCTCTAATTTGCATGACAGCAACAGGAACAACCACCACCATCATGACAAGAAGATTAGAAAAGATTATCTGCAGCAGAAACAGAGCTAAAAGAGGCCAGGGCGAAGACGAGGGACAGAAACAGGGTAAATGTGAACATGGGAGATTTATGGAGGTGATAACAGATTGTTCTTTAAACATGTAATACAACATCTCTTCATCCTTTTCCTGGGTCGGTCTGACTTTGGTTAATAGATTAGTCATGGATTATGTATTATATGAGCAAACCTAACTGTCTATCAGGTCATGCATCTTAAAAATTATTCTTAAAAACAACAATCATGTGTGCATGTATTTATGAACAACACATTAGAATAGCTGGGTTTTTATCTTTAAAAAACTTTTTCCAATTCACATGCTCTTGTTTTTCTATCAGTAGAAAGACTTAAATAGAGTGAGAACACAGTTCTTATTAAACAAGGAGCAACACAAGCACAACCTTTGCCATGAGAGGGTAGGTTCACAATTCAGTTTAAGTGATGTGGGACAAAATCCACATTCCTGATTCAGTGCAAAAAACAATTGTGAAGTTCAACTGAAGTTTAATATAAAAAAATCCAGCAGATTGAATTAGACCAATCAATTGAGGATCATCTAAAGTTTAAGTCTTTTTGGTATCACATCCCTGCCTTGTGTGTCTCTGCTGCGACCAAGCACAGAAACACTGTCTGTGGAAACATTATGGGAGATTTTCTGACCAAAAAAAAACAGAAAAGAAATCTGATACCTAATTCATTCGTCTAACTCAGATTTTAAGGGTTCTTTTAAAGGCTGTGGCTCAGGAAGTAGAGCAGTCGTCTACTAATGGGAAGGTTGGTGGTTCCATCCCCAGCACCTGCAGACTGCGAAGTGTCCTTGAGCTAGATGAATGTGTGTGTGAATGGTGCCTGAAAATCCTTTAAGTTAGCCCTAACCCTAACCCGCCAAAGGGTCCAATCCGGCCCACTGGATGACCTTACACACCTGAAAGTGACGCACTTGTGAAGGCTAAAAGGTGCCAGGTTTCAGGAGCAATGCTGCTTCAGAGGCTTTTCTACCCCGACCAGAATACAGTTCTTGTCTTTCACTTTAGTTTGGCGGGGTGATGTCAGGATTACGGCACAGGAGTGGAAATTTATAGGAAAATGCACATGCAATGACAGTGAGTAGTAGACTGTGAAAAAACTGAGAAATATTATTGAAATTGCATTTAACCTTTTGGAGACATCACACTGTTTGTTGTCTACTTTGTAAATGGATTAGTACTTTTAAAATGTACTTCTTTGAACAAAAAAGGGAAAAATGTGGAGGTGTTTGTTATCTATAGGACACTATGCAGTGGTTTTACTGGTCCGGTCCACCAGCAATCAAATTGGACTGCATGTGGCCCGTGAACTAAAACGAATTCGACACCCCTGCTTTATGTGGTCACTAAGACTAGAACAGTGCTTAATAAATGCAGTCAATTTACCATGGACAGGAGGATTCACTCCAGCTACCAGAAACATTCTGTGCATTATCAGTTGAAAAATGAAAAATATGACCCTAACCTTAAGTCGTTACAAACATGTCGAGATGAGGATTCATTCTGCTCGATTTAGTGATCTTACCATCACACTGTGTGCAGCTCAGATAACCAAAGTCTACATGGCCACAGTCATAACACATTAAGGCAAAGGCAGCATTAATAAAAAGCCAGACACTGGAGACAACAGCATGTGTTTCATAATGATGGCTGCCTCTCTTTTTGTGCCTTGATATTATGCAAGATTAGGCACTAAGCAGTTGGATCATCACAGTCCACATGAAAAAAGTACAAAATGGTGGCAAAAAAACCTACATTGTCTGCAAAAACCCAAAAGTGAGTAAGTGGATAAATGTCATGCGAAGTACAAAAGCAGTCTGTGTCACACACCTTGGTGTAGCTGTAGAATGTGTCCCTGTATCGCTGTTGGAATAACCGGCTCAGGAAGCTCCTGCAGGAAGAGTCGGAGCAAACTGACCGCTGACGCCAGGTCCGCCTCCTTCTCTAGCTCCACCTCCTCACCACTGTCGTAACGCTGGCGCAGCCAATCCACACGCTCTGCGTTGCCATTCACAAGGAAGAGCCCCTCCAGGTCCAGGTGACCTGATGGCACATGAAGCAATAATTACTCACCTTAAAGACAAAGTGTTTTTCATAATATCACATCTATATTTTAATATTTTCCAAGCTTGGTTGGGTTTTTGAGCCAGCGTCCTTGTTTTTAAACCCCCCTAACCTCAGTACCAGGACAAACAGGCGGTGACGTATTACAGAGAAAGCTATGAACAAGTGTGATTTTTGGAACTCTTATTAAATTACATCTGGAGTCTCTCTTCCAGGAAAACATTAATGATTCAAACTAATGGAATTTGTTTCTTTAAAGTTACTTTCTTTCTCTGCACAGCTTGCCAATGCTTGAGACAGAACCAGAATATGACTTGAGATTTACATCATTGCTGGGAAGATAACTTAACCACAGCCTACTTCTTGAACAAGCCACCTACGTTTATACTTTAATCTCTAAGTAGAGGGGCTGCTTGTTGCTGAGGCTGGGCGTTCATACCAGCCAAAGGTCTGTCGAATTCAGCTGTCTTGTAAAAGTGATTTATTGAGTAGGCAGGGCAGCTTGTTCATTAACTGTATTTTATATATGTAGGTATCTTCTGCTGTAAGAACTCCATATCTGCATTAAGTGCATTGAGAAAAGAAAAAAAATACAGGCTATGTTCTTTGCAATATTTATGCGATTGTCCTGCTTGCATCTGTGTGGATATAAATATAGTGAATAGCTGTGTCCAAGTGCAGGAGTCAGATCCACTGAAGGATGGTACCCACAAACACAAGTCCTTCAGAGAACCTGACAGCCTGATTGAACCTCAGCTTTCTCTCCAAATGACAAAGTGTAGCTTCACAACACTTCAAAACTAAAAGTGCATTGAGTTGCTTCTCATCAGCTTGTTAAGACACAAGTTTCAAGGATTATCAGCAGGAATTTGCCCTCATAAAAGTATAAATACCAGCGGTGATCTGAGGTGAGTTATGTCTTATCAGTGCTCAATGTGAGCTTTGTCAGGTGATTATAAATCACAATGAACAGCTAGAAAACGATTCAACAGGTTAATAGTAACTATCCCTAAAAGTTCTGTTTATTAGGTTAACATTATGTCCATGCAGGTGCCAACATAAACAATTATTTACATCTCACTGTGGCTTTTTCATTGATCTAAGTCTCGTAATAATACCAACCAGTAACTACCTGAATGGAAATACCTGGTAAATCCAGTGTGGTCATGTGACATTTTCAAGTGCTGCAATGAATGAAATGTTTAGTTTAGTTTAGTTTAGTCTAGTTTAGTTTGGTCAAGTCAAGTCAAGTCAAGTCAAGTCAAATAAAGTAATTTGCATATACTGTACATGTATAGAAAACACAGAAAAAAGAAAATGAAAGTTAAAACGCAGTTTCAAGTGTTGCACTTGAAACTTCCCTCCGTTCTGTAATAAACTATCAGTCCATCATTCAGAATGGTGATATTAAGCAATGTGTTGTCACGTGAATCTCCTACAATGCATGTTTTTGTAAACTGAAGCTACAATGACTGCTGGCAGCTACTAAAACAACTACTGGTCAGTTTTGCACAATTAAAATAAAGCTGATGTTCCATTAACACTTGGATACTCTGCAAATGTTTCATGTAACAATGGAGAAAATCTACTAGAGTGTGAAGTAATAATAACGGCTGTCAAAGGTGATCTCTGATGTGCCTGTTTGAGAATGTTTTGGGGTTTGTTCCAGAAGAAAATGGTGGACCAGTGAAGCCTAAAGTACGTGTCAAACCTACACCTGTTCCGACAGCCACACTCAAAGCTGGGCAAAAAGCCTGGCAGTGCTGCCAGAAAATGGCGGCAAGTAAAGAAGCACAAGCAAGCACATCAATTACCCTGGAAACAGTTTAGTCAGGTGATGTGAGACGATATGAGCGAAACTCCAACTACGTATTGCGCAGTTTGTGTTTTAGGGCAAGGTGGATAAAACAGGCCTCTCTTCATGCCAATTAACTTTAGACTGTTGCTGTTTATTGTACAAATGGGGATAACGAAGCACGATATCAGACGGTCTGTCCTCCAATTAATTTATGGTGTTTTGTCACAGGTGCGCAACAAAAGTGACAGAAGTAGCTGTATGAAGAAAGACGAAAAGACAGTTTAAGAGAGAAGTTCATTGCATTCTGTCTCGCCTCTAAACACCTGGCCAATCGCTGCACAGCGGTGACGTGCTCGTCGTTAAAGTTCCAAGAATTGCCAGACAAACAGCTTTTCGACAATCCAAGGAGCACTTAGTTTGGAGCGTGCTGCAGCTTAAGTGACAGTGACATCTGTGCAGCTAAATAAATCAAATACCTTTCCACATCACGATGTCATGCATATCACTAATGTCCTCACATTTTGCTGATTAATGATTCAATTAAAACATTACTCAGCCCTGAGTAACAGGTAAATATCCGCCAAAGCAGTCTGTGCCTGTTTAAATTGTACGAGCGGTTTAATCTGTCACAAACGCCACAGCTTTGCTACGACACACCTCCAAGTGTTTTCCACTTCTAATGTCAGTGTTACATCAGATTACCTTTTTACTTCATATTTTCAACACCCTGCTAAAACCGACTAAACCCTCAGACATCACACACAAATCGAATAAGACAGATTAAGGCCTTTTCACTGGCTGAATAACTTCTGGACTGGCAGCACCACTCTAATTAATGCGCCAGCAGAGGCCTGGGAGGATTAAAGACTTATTACATAACCTCATATGGTAGAGCAGCCCCCGGGTCACACAAACCACCAACCTGCTTCACTGGTCACTCGGGGGGAATTGAGGTGAAGCTTCACTCCAATAAAAAAAACAAAAAGGTTTACAGCCTGTACAACAAAAAATTTTGGTCTCTATTGCTAATTAACCCCGTCATGACAACTGTGTATGAAGTGAGCTTTTTTGTGCTTTGACTAATAGGCTGTCTGCTGATAGTGTCCTCAGCTTCTCAGTCAGATCCACCCCTCACTCCTCCACAGTGACAGCCTCTCACCCAAATATAGTCACTTCTGACTCAAAAAAAAAAAAAAAGAAAGGACAGACCAAGACTGCAACGGCTGAAGTGACGAACTCAAGGCTCCAAAACGGGAGTCCACAAACCAACAGGTAAAGTCACGGTAGCTACGTCTATTATTTTTACAGTCTATGGGTCCTGCTGATCTGTCCCGTAATATTCATCTTCAATATACCTTCCTTTATCTGGTTATTACTGCACACAATTTTAGCATTCAGCATTTCCTTCATTTCATGGGGGCCATTTTCACAGCCATCAATTTGGGCCGGTTGTTTAGGTGCCCACCCGAGTGCGGTTGCTGTGTTCACACCTGCCCAAACGAACCGCACTTAAGGGGCAAACGGACCTGAGTTTGATTGAACCGAACCAACAGGGCAGGTGTGAAAGCACCTGAAGATATCCAGAGGAAAACATCAGCTCTGAACATCAGCAGCTCTCACTCTCCTTTCACATGCACAAACACATACGTGAACTGCAGCTGGCCCTGGAACACCTTAAGTATGTATGAGCTCTCACACACACTTGCAATGGCTGGATCTCTTCTCGCTAAGCTGAACAAGACAGGTGCTTAATTAGCTGGGTGCAAATGAGATCCTGAGAAGCCTGGATGTATGTTTGTGAGTCAATATGTGTGCACACTCATGCATGATGGGGTGTAGGATAATGTGCAATACTCATAATGCAAGTTCTGTTAAATATTAAATACACTTTGGTTACTGAAATATTTGATACACAATTTCAAATGGCTCATAATACACACAAGATTTTCTCGGAAAATGGTGAACCTTTAGATTTCATTGCTCTAAATTTTGACTGTTTTCTGAGTGTTTTCGTACTTCTATTGTAGTCGACTAGTCTAAACAGTCAGGGACATTAGTCATCAGGAACATCCCGAGTTCACACCAACAAAACATCCTTAGCACAAAGAGGACTGACTGGTTAGGTGTCTGACTAAGAGCAACATGGGTTATGTAACACAAACTGGTACAGATGATGTTGTGTAGCCAGTATCAGTACCAACCAAATGCAGATAAATTCTCTCTGTGGCTTTAGTTTAAAAACTTAAATTTGGCTCTACAAGTCACCATTTGTCATTCCTCTCATTGTTCCGAGCCAGACGTTTGAACTGCCAACCTGCTTTTATAAAGACAGTGACATAAGACTGAAGTTCCAACTCTGCCACGCTTGAAGAGAAATGTTCCAGGGGGGATGTGGGAAAGGCCCAGGGCCAGAACTTTGGTAGGTTCCTCTCATCGCTGTTAAGCTCTCCTGTTTTCACAAGCAGAGCTGGAGTTGACAGAACTGTTATATAATGACGAAGGAAGCGGACCGCGGATCTGTCTGCCGGTGCATACAGAGTTCATCTTATCACATAAACTGGAGCTGCGCTAACGACATATTTTGGTTTATCATCATCTGATGCAAGAGCAGTCAACAGCAGCAGGGCGTGCTCGTGATTCTGAAACATTACTGAGGACAATCAGATGTAACTGAGAGCTCAGAGGTATGTACTTAGAGCTGATAAGAAGGACACAAATACTGGAATTCAAGTGGGCTGAATTCCAATATTTAACCTTAAATCACATATATTTTTTTCTTATACTTTATTAGTCCCCAAGGGAAATTCAATGTTTTCACTCTGTTGTCATATACACACAGGCCCGTAATACACACACATGCACAAACAGGACCTATACATGCATTAAATGGAGAGATGTCAGACCAACAGGCCCATGGACAGGCGCCCTAAGCAGTCGGAGGTTGGGTGCCTTGCTCAAGGGCACCTCAGCAGTGCCCAGAAGGCGAACTGGCACCTCTCCATATTTGGTCAGGACAGGGACTTGAGCCGGCGACCCTCCAGTTCCCAACCCAAGTCCCTACAGACTGAGCTACTGGGAATCACTAGAGGTCCCACAATATGGCATAATTACGATACTTAAGTCACAATACAATATGAATGTGATTTCAAAGGTTTTGAGACATGCTGAGTATTCTTCTAACATAAAATTGCGATTTTGTTTTTCCTTTTTCCAACTGCAAATTATGTCCCCACAGGAAAACTTTGTCAACATCTGTTTCATCTAATAGCTTTTCAGTCTGTTCCATCTCACATCAATCATTTTTGTATCTGGTGGACTGAAAAAGTCACTGATTTTATCATTTTAGTGGTCGTGAAGTAAAGAAGTAACACGTGAACACTTACTCTATGCCACAAATGTTGAATTAAGACAACGTTCTGATCCTATTTGGATCTCTGTCAGGTCAAAATGTTTAAAAAGTTGAAACAACACCTATATTTATACACAATGAACACCAATAAGCTGACAAGCTCTTTGATGGCAGGTGTGATTAAGCATCTAATTGACGAATATATGGCACTCAAGAATAAATGTCATGTTTTGTCTGAACAACAGCTGAGATGAATGAAACATAATCCAGTGTTAGTATAATACAAATAGTTAGACAGTGTAAGCGCTTAATACCTGGAGGAGACACAGGTGCACGTCAACACTTTGCAATACGAGAAAAATGTTGATGATCTGCTTTAGTCACTTACAGAGAGAAAATTCTGCTGGCCTAAGGCAACGACAGATTTGAGAGCAGATTTAAAGTTTTTGGACTTAGATTTGTGTCACATTCTGCTTCTGTTTTATACTTGTAAATTTCTCCATTTCTTCAGAGTTCATAGTCGGGATGTGTACAATTAGTCGACTAGTCCATTAAACTACGTGGCTACCCTCACTAGCTGACATGGCTGGCACCAAAGAAATACTAGTTGGTTAAATTCATAAAGATAATCAGAGAAGAACAGACGTTTGGATCAGCATGTAAGACGAAACAGCAGCTCTGATTATCAACAGCTCTCCATTGCTCTCTCTTGCACTCACACACACATGAAAAACCACATATGTGTGCTCTCAGAGTCGCATGGGCATCTGGTACAAGTCTGCAGCTGAGATGAATGAAACATAATCGAGTGTTACTGTAATACACTTAGTTAAACTGAGTGAAAATATGAGACAAAGTAAGCTCTTCCCACCTGCAGGAGATGTAGGTGCACATTAACATAGCGCAACACAAGAAAAATGTTGACAATCTGCTTTAGGCACATACAAGGAGAGAATTCTGCTGGCCTAAGGCCCCGATCACACAGAAAGTGTTTTAGCAGCTGGAGGCGAATATTTGTAATTGTTTTTAACGAGAATGAAGCTTTTTGCTCGCTGTTATTGCATCGCTACGTGCCTCACGCTTCTTCACTCTAGGCACCTGGTGTTTTTGCCAGAGTGCTCTGAACTCCTTGAGCTGAAAAAACTTCAACTCAGAGCGGAAAAGCATCTGACATCATCTCCACTTTTTTCCCCATTGTCCAATGAGTTGAGAGGCGGGCCTTCTGTGGTGGTCACGCCAACAACTTTACAGTTGGTAAACAATGGAGGAGAAACCGGAGGTAACAGTTGCTGGATACCCAAAGCTGTACAACTTTATAAACCCCAGTAACTACTATCTCAATAGAAAACCACAGGTGTGGAAGCATATAAGTGCAGTACTTGAAGCAGCCATCATGGAGGCGAAGCTCCAGGACCAACTGGTGATACTCCCCATGATCCACCCTCTTTTTTAGGGTCTCATGTACCCACACAGATCTACGTTTATCTGCTGACAGCCTCTCAACCAGAGCTACAGCAAGTACCCTCTGCCTCAGCATTTTAGTAGCTACTAATTTCTGTGAACTAAATTAAATAAATAAATAAACAGTAGATCACTTACACAGGAAGGTTAGAATAAGGAGGTGAGTCCATGGTTGCCTGGCAACAATAAAATGGTGCAGCAAGAATTTTCTTTTAACTAGTGGCATTCAATTTAAAAAAAAAGGCAGTGAGGTGTGACTCTTGTCTTGCAGGTTGCAATACACCCTGTGTGTGACCAGGGCCTTAGGCAACAACAGATTTTGAGGGCGGATTTATTTATTTATTTATTTATTTATTTTTTAAATTTTGGACTTGGATCCAAAAGACACTAGTCAGCAGCAGAAATGTTAGTCAGTTAAACTTATTATAAAGACACCCAGAGGAAAACAGATGGAGTTTGGATCAGCACATGAGACTAAAAAGTGGCTCTGACCATTAATGGCTCTCCCTTGCCCTGTTTTCTTCAAACACACGGACCAACATACTTGTGTGCTCTCAGAGCTGTACACACATCTGTGTCTGCGTCTACGCAGGCCACAGGCGTATAAGGCAGCAGCTGAGATGAATGAAACATAATCCAGTGTAACGATAACACTTAACAGTTAAACTACAGGAACATACAAGACAAAGTAAGCACTTATCACCTGGAGGAGACGTAGCGGCACATTAACACAGTGCAATACAAGAAAAATGTTGACAATCTGCTTCAGTCACATACAGAGAGAGAAGAGTGCTGGCTACAGGCAACAACAGATTTTAAGAGCAGATTTAGACTTTTTGGACGTGGATTTGTGTCAAACCATTCTGCTTCTGTTTTGTACTTTTAAAACGAAAGTTCTGAGTGTAGCCACTGTGATTGTTTTTAATCGGGGAGAAGGATTTTTAAAAAAACATGCCTCTTCAAAGCGTAAATATGAATATCAGTCAAATGAAAATGATTCTTCATTCAGTTTTTATTAAATTACTGAGCATATGTTTGATGGTTTTTGCTTTCAGTTTGAGTTTGAGAACTGTAGAGTTTACAGTTCCTTTACTGTTGATTGTTTGGTTATAATTAAGAAGTAATGAAGAAGAAGATCATAACACTCAATAAAAAGTAAATTTTTTCTTTTAAAAAAGCATCACAACAAGTGTGGGTGTGGATGAGTCAAGTGAATCTATTGTATCACTGATTTTTTTGTTTATCAATCTCTTAAATTCACTGAAACTGTTGCACTGGCGTCATCAGCCTTAGTTGATATTTTAGGTTTCTGAACACTGATTTGATTTTAGCTGTTCTCATATGAATCATATATTGGATGTGAAATGGTGTGAAACAAAGATCTGCAGCCCAAAAGCTTAAAGAAAAAAAAAACAACTTTTGGCAGCATAAAAATTTTTGGGTTTGCATGTGTGTGTGTGTCTGTCACTCACCATGCTCCTCGATGTAGTCGACGATGTGTTTCACCAGTGCAGGAACCTCATGGCCACTGATTGTGTGAGTGCGCGTCACCTCCTCCAAAGGAACGCCAAAGACCCGCGTGGTGCTGGCTGAGCTCCCGCCCTCGTTGCCTGGCAACGGAGACACGCTCTTCCTCATGGCCTCCTCCTCCTCCTCACCACAGCCCCGCCAAGACCTAACGTCTTTACCAAAAAGAACAGAAAGGCAGAAGGAGTGAGATTAGACCAAAAAAGCAAGATGAAATATTTCACAAAATAAGAGCTTTGGTAAAAGATGCAGCACGACATGAAACATCACTTTTTATCTACAGTGGTCTGAACGCTGCCAAAGAGCAGAGAGAAATCACTTCAGAGGGCTGATAGAGATGCAAGGAGATGACAAGAAGAGTTGCTTTGTTGTTCACAAACAAACAAAATGAGCCCAACACTCTCAAACAGGAGGGAGTGGCTGGTTCTCACATTGTAACAAGTTTGTGAGCCTCCCCTCCTGACAGTGAACCAAAGCAGAGGAGGAGGAGGAGGAGGAAGGGAAGGATGGACAGCAACAATAGGCCTCTGGCCAGCAAAGGCATTTAAACTTATTTTATAACTAGTGTCACCTTTGTTAACAAACACATGTTCGGCAACAACCTTTGTTTCCACGACTTAGACCAGTGGTTCCCAACTGGTCCAGCCACAGGGTCCAGATTGCTCCTTAGTCGTTAGCTCAAGGTCCACACATTTTAATACATTCAGCTTCATACTTGCACTTGGCCATGTCGTCGAGCTAGTTTGCTGTCTCTGTTAAGTAGCTGTCCATTAGTCACTCATTCTACAGTGGGAAATGGCACTTCAAAATAAAAGCTCTGCCCCAGAAATGCACTCCTGCTTTAGCTTCATTTTTCAGAGAGACTAAGGGTGCTTTCAGACCTTGAGTTGTCTTGCTTTGGTCTGAATCAGGGACCAATTTTATTACAAAGTTGTATAATTGTCTAGAGTTGGTTCGTGTTCTCACGGCAGCATTTACAAGCGGACCAGATCAAATGCCTTGTGTGAGAAAGCTGCTCTTGACTGGTCAGAATTTCCATGTGGGATAAATCCAGGAAGTAAACCAAACGTTGAAGAAGAGTACACTTGCAAGATAAATGTGACACTTTCTAATGTCACAATGGAGGGACAACTACGCAGGTTGATTTTAGCGCTGCTCATCGTGGACTATATTGCTGTCATTGTTCATTTTAGTCAAACCATACAGTTTGAAAACGAGGCGCGGCTCCAACTAGAAAACAATGTTTTGATGCATTGGATGTGCTGAATGTGCATATTAAGGCAGTACAGGAGGAGGTGCACATTAATAATCCTCCAGGACTGTAACATGCTCATGTTTAACCCAAACAATGTGTCATGTGACTGCAGTTGGTTCAGATCCAGGTCGGAACACGTTCTCACCACAAATGAACCGCACCAGAGTTAGTTTGTAACCGGACTGAGACCACCTCTTCAAGAAGGTCTTGGTAGCAGATAATATTAACACTACTTATATCAAGCCCTAATGACATGCTTGTATTCAAAGGACCAGTGTGAGGGTGGACAAGATTTATTTGACCAAATTTAGGTTCCATGTATCTCAGTATTTGGGGAGCAGGAAGAGAAGGAGACAGATTTAGGTAAAGTAACAGAGTGGTGCTGCTTACAGACGGGGATTATGAAGCAGGTGTTCTGTCTTTGCTAAATGAAAGGGTTACTTAAGTAGCACACCAGGACTTCCACCTGTATAAAGTGCGACTGTATCAACTTCTTACAACTGTGTTTTAAATTACACAAACACGATTCAGCGTGGGTGAAAGTCAGTTGTTTTTACACTTTGTTTGTTACGTAATCATCACTTTAAGGCCATTACTTAAATTAAGTTCTCCTTCCCTACAGTATTTGTCATGTCCTCTGCCACCATCACTCCTTTAGTTCCCAGGCAAAGGCGATGCTGTGAACGCCTGAGTCAGATAATGGGATGGAAACCAATGCAAAGACAATGATTTCTGTTCAAAGTTTGACTTTGATGATGGTCGGTTGGTGAGTAATCTGAATGCAAACAGTGGCAGATGGTGTCCAGTCTACTCATCGGGGGAGGAGGAACATCACCAAATGTTTATAAGAGAATGTGCGCTGGTTTTCCTTCAATTAAATTAAGCTTACATTATCAGTGGCATTTTAAAGATAAAAGAGCACTGCTATTAATTGCAATAACAACATATACACCCTATAAGCACACTGACCTGTAGATATTTGAAACATTCCTTCTTTTTGCTGTCTAAACAATCAGATTTAAAACATAAAACTACAGTATATCAGAATCCCTGGATTCATGAATTTTACAGCAGCGCTGACAGTTACAAAGAATACATTGACTACATGTGGTTACTGCTCATAAATAAACACACACAGAGTATAATGGGGCAGTCAGACAGGGTTTTTCTACCAAAAACAAGGTTTTACTTGTGAAGTGGTCAGCTGTTTGTTCCTCCTCTCACTCCTCTCATAACCAGTTTGAAAACCAGTTTGTTGTTGCATTTGAGGTCAGCTTGTTATATAAGATGGCATGACTGAACACCTAGAGAGGAATCAGAGGACGTTTTGTTTTTATTTTTATTTTATTTTCATGTTGTATTTTAAGGGTGTAAGTTGTCTAAGGCTGAACTGCACCAACAAGGATTCATTTTAAACCCTGACTGAATCATCGTTAAACTTTAAAGAAGCAACAGACAGGATTTTTGCCTATATATCATTATGAAAATACTGTGGGTTGCACAGGGTAGTATACACAGTAAAATCAGACTATCAGCTTTTACATAGGTTACTTAGTGACTTTGCAATAAGCTTCTGCCACCAGGGAGGAATTTTCGCGGAAAAAATCTGCTTTACAGCAGGAAATGTGTCATGTATTGCCAAACTGGTCGGTCAGCCAATCAGGGACTGGAGCTGGTCCTTATGAGGAACTGGCCGGGGCATGAGATAGTTGAGTCAGGAGCACAATGGCAGACGGACAAAGTTTGGAGATAAGTGAAAAACGGCCTCCCAAAAGAAAACGAGCTAATCTGTCTGAGGAGGCGAGGATGCACAAAAAGGAGAGTGATAAAAGAAGAGGAAAAACAAGAGTAAACCTCAGTCAGGCGTTCAAGAGATGGAGGGAGCTCCGTGACCAAAGAGGCTACAGAACCGATGTCCAGCTAGCTTTCTTTCTAATAGATCAGTAAGTAACACGGCTAAATGTTAGCTAGCCGAGAGAGGACTGTACTGTACTGGCTGCTAGTTAATTCCTAGCTGGCCAGCATCGCAAATCGCCGCAACCAGGGACCGGGTAGCAAGTGTTGGTCGGCTGACATCCTCGTTGCCATTCTACGGCAGCCCTCGGACAGTGATTACCCCCCACATATATCTACATATACATAGAGGTATACTGGTGGCTTTACAGCCTACATTTTATTGATTATCTCTGATCCCCACGGTCAATTTGGTCTTTGCGACAGTGCGAGCAACACCGCTGACGCTAGGTGGCGCCAAGCTAAAAAAAACCTGAATCCTATCTGTTGCCTCTTTAAATCATGTTGAACTTAACTTTCAAATGTACAATTAAGAAAGACTGAATTTAAACCTCTCTTTAAACATCAGTTTAGTTTTCCCTCTAAACCTAGATTAACAGCAACGCTAACTTTCTGTCTCATGGCTTGTGTTAGTGCATGCGACCAAACATAATCACTGTTGTATTTTATCTGTGTTTACTTTCTATTGCTGCTCTGCATGTCTGCATGTAATGCTAAGCTGTGTGTTGAGTTTCGTGTTTCTAACATGCAGCTTGTTGCTCTGCATGGCTTCAATTTCTAATTGCTGTAGTTAATGCTGTCTTTATGTCTTTATGCTGTCTTTGTCCTGTGAATTGTCCTGTAAATGTTATCATTTTATTGGTTTTAAATCATCTTGCCAAAGGACTGCAGTTAAAAATTAGCCAGCCAGCTCGCTAACACTTGCAGATTTACAGACAGTTGATTAATGTGTGTTGTCTTTATAAATGAAATAAAGTATAAAGTACAGACTGAATTTAACTCTGTTGTACCTAATTTTAACTCCAATTTAAAACATGATCCAGTATTTACTTAAAACCTTAACAAACTGAAGGAGTTTTAACTTTTAAAACAGCTGCCTTCATTAGATGGATTGAGTAGAATTATAAAGTTTCTTGAAAAGACTCGACGCAATTGATTTTTATGGTGCTGCTGAATTTCTCTCAAGATACCAGTTCAGCAAGGAAATTGTTCCAGAGCCAAACAGAAAGGCTGGACCAACTGTCAAACGTGGCAGAGAAAGGAGGAAAAATTAAAACTGTGCCAGAGCTAGAACTAGATTTAGATTGAACTAATCCTTATTGATGCAACCCAACCTAAATCAGCATGTTTATTCTTACATGACAGTCAGTGTAGAGATATGTTCAGCATTATCCGAAAGCTGAGTGTTTTTGTAATATTTTCACTTAAAACAACCAATGAGCTGCATCAGTTGGTATTTTGTGGCCAAGTTTAGCTAACAAGCCTCGGACACATGTGATGTAGAGCTCAACCACTTTTCATGTTTATATAAAAATCACAGTTTAAATTAGTTCAATTCTGAACTGAACTGCAAATGTCAATTATATTTATATTAATAACAACAAGATACTGTTTAGTTTTGAATGGTGGGATTTGTACAGTCTGAATTTGGTGTTTTTTTTGCAGCTACTGGCTGTTTCTTTGTCAATATGCGCTCTGTAAGTAAGAGTAGTTGGCTTTTGGGGTCTAGCAAAGTTCCTAGGACCTAAGACCTGAGCTGGGGCCCATACAGGTTCACGTCCAAGTTTTATTCAGGTCCCATTCTATCACCACCGAACCCAGGTCTCTTTGTCATTATGTGTAATCAACAACAGTTTCCAAGAAGACCTGTGATCAGTGCCGATCACGAGAGAAAGCGCTGTGTGTGTAACTTGCGTGACGATAACACTGACTTCAGATCAGCTTATAAGAGAGAAAGTAAAGAAAGACTTGATTTGTGGACCTTCACTGACTAGAGGAATATAAATAAAGAACATATATAAGGACTTTATGACCGCTTCAGACGTGGGGGGTACAGACTTGTTTGTCTCTCTTGTTCACCATGCCAGTAAATCTTTTTGTAGAATGAAGTGAACTATTGATTTGTTGAGAATTTAACCATGTGTACCACGTCCATATTGACAGAAGTCAGTACGTACATGCTTAATTGTATGTGTGATCTAAGCGGCTTAGATCAACTATAAACAAGCGGCTGGCAGCTCACATCACAACAACAACAAAATAATTCATAATAGAGAAATAGATAAATAACTTTAATGCCGGAATTGTTGGGCCCATAAAATAGACACATAACTCTCCTCTCAGACATGCTCTGGGTCAGATAAATATATTTTTATAAGGTGTCAGGTCCAATTAGATCGTGGATCAAATTTAGTGTCCGGTTTCGTCATTTTGGACCCATGAAGACCTCTACACCAAGTCTGTCCTACTGAGGTTTGGTCAAGTTGCTTTCCTCGAGGAAGAAATATACCAAGAGTGGATGAGTGTGATTTATTGCTGTTGAGAAACAACAACAGAGTGGTGAATTCCTCTCTAGGAAAACAACTGGGTCGATTGCATCTTGTCACTTTCAGACAGGTAGTGAGCAGCTAGCTAGGTGGTTATCGAGGGTAAATCACCAACAACTGATCCTGTGATTCATTCTGTGAGGTTATCTTTAGCTTAAGTACCTTAAATGTCAGGCTCTACATAACAAAAGTGATTACTATAATATAAAACATTTTGCACGTGTGTCTAATCTATTTCCTGTCTCAGAGTGAAGTGGGTCCATTCCTTCCCCCAGCAATGATGTGCCTGCACGTGTGTGTGTGTGTGTGAACTCACCGTGTAGCAGTGAAAGTGTGTCCTATCCTCTCCTCCCCTAGCCAGTGAACCACCGAACCATCTATGGCTGCTTCAGGTTGTGGCAGAAGATGAGCCGGTAGTTCCTCATTGACGGACCGCTAATCCCTCTTGCAGGATTCCTTTCTAGCTGCACTGAGAAGAGACGGAGAGAGAGAAGGGAGAGGAGGGAGGAACGAAAGAATAGGAGGTGATGGCAGGAGGAAAAGTCAGAAAAGAAAAGGTGAGGGTGGAGACAGAGGCGGGGAGAGAGAAAAAGATAAAATCGATTAAGAAACAATTCCTGGTATGTTTACACACATCTGATTACATACTTTCTACTGCAATATAATGCAGCAGTGTCTCAAGCTGTGACATATCTATAGCTTTTACATTTTCTGTTCATAACAGCTGCTGTCAGGTGTTTACTATAAACAACATAATGGTGCATAACGAGAAGTTTGTAGCAGCAACAGTCGTAGTCATTGGCCAGCGGTGCCACTCATTCAGCGATTCCTGCTTGTTAATAAAGTATATCAAATTAAAAAATTAAAAATTAACACCGTCCTGACCAAACAGCGTTGCTGTGGCAACATTAGGTCCACCCTCCTGGGGCTTCATTTATAAAACAATGCGTAGGACCTATACATAAAATGTACATACGGACAAAAGCCAAAAATGGTGTGTGCCAAAAAATATCCAACAGTTTCTACAATCAGGCTTCCACCTCACCATCTTTGTCGCCAATTTCCCGCCCATCAAAGTTTCTCCTATCAAGTCTGTTTTTATAGATCAAAACTTTTGCATGGTAAGTGGAGTAAGCCTCTTTCAGGCCTTATTTTGTGGTTACACAATGTTTATAAATCTCCTCTCAGATCGCCCTGGTGAATACACTTTAGCACTGATAGCTATAGTTGGTGCCATTAGCAGTGTCAGCTCGACTAGTGGTGCTAACATAGTTAACAGTGCTAAAGCAGTTTTGCAGCTAAAAAAAAAGCCGCTTACTCATCGTAGCTACCTGTGGGGAGACTGGAAGGTGGCTACCATGTCCTGAGCAACGCCATGCAGTCACTGGGAAGGCGTTAGTAGAGGTAATCGGCTTAAGAACAACACTGCTAGCTAGCTCCCGCCCGACTCAGCTGGTGCTCATTGCAGAGCAGCCAAAGCTAACATAAACTAACCAGTGGAGACTGGAGGGTGGGCAGTGGGCATTATGTTTACACATGTTAACACGACTAGCCAGCTGTCTGTCAGCAAAACCAACAGAATATCAAATAAAAGCAACACATTTACATCACAAAGCATTAACATTTCACCACCTCTAAAAGGATAGCTTTTTGCAATGCGATGCTAAAGCTCAACAAGTCAATCGAGCACTGGACTGAAAGGAAAGGCCTCTCCTATTTCACACTGTTGCGTTTTATTTACTTCTTTCTTGATGATGCTTGCGCTTATCAAATTTTGGTAAAAAAAAACAAAAAAAACAACAACTTTATTTTCAGCAGGTTTAAGTTGCCATAATCAGCCATGTGTCATACATGCCTTTACACTGAGCAAACTTAACATCTTATTTAAAATCATGTAATGCACAATAATCAATGTAAGATGTATAAAATGGGCCGTGCCAACACAGACGCTTGCTGCAACATAATGCGGGCACCACAGTTAATTACTTCCATGCCATATGGGCATACCAGCACTTCTTCTGTGCAGCAGTCACACAAACTTTTCTCCATCTTGGACTGGAGAACAGCCACAGAAAGAGCACTACCAACAAAATCAACACAGCAGTGACTGCTTAATAATAATGAATACCAGAAACATAATAAAAAATACACAGTTACTCATGTTGCTGTGATTCACACTAATCTAATAGAATTAATGTGCATCATATTAAGATGTCAATGCAAAATGACCTTTCTCGTGAGTGGCTGCAGATGTTCACACAAGGTCAAAACCCAAACTCAAATTTAATGCATTAATTAGAACCAATAACAACAGGAACTAATGCGATAAATCAAGCAAATGTTTAATAAACTAAATGCAAAATACCTTTTCATGAATGACCAATGAGACACAGAATGAAGGCTAACGGTTGCACAAAGACAATAAGTCTAATATATCACACACACTACCCATCATCATCATCATCATCTTGAGAAATAACAAGGACACACATCACGATGATAACATGCCAGCTGCATGTTGCAATTTGTATCAGATCATGTATCATGTCTGGTTGAAGGAAGCTCGAACCAGTTTCACTCAGAAACCAAACAAGGTCCTCTTTTCTTATTTAGCATTTCTGGTAAATCTCTCCTGTTGTTGTTTTCTGCACTCCCCCTCTGGTCTTTCTCTCCATTGTCTACACTCCTCTCCCCCCGGTTTCCTTTACACCTTCCTTTCTTTCTTACCCTTCTTCTCTCCCCTTTTATTTCCCCCCTGTCCTTCCTCTCTCATCTCATCTTCCTACTTCAAGGCTTGAGATGTCATGTTGTCCAGGAGTCTGCTGGAGGCGATGACCGAACACAATAATTAAACCGACACCGGTTAGGCTAGAAAGCTGTGCAAGTGTGTGTGTGTGTGTGTGTGTGTGTGTGTGTGTGTGTCCTACATGTCCGTGCATGCCCACGTACACGTGAGCAAACTGTCACTTTGAATCTGTGTGTGATAGGTGTGTGCCTATTAATTGCTGCCACTTGGGAGTGTGTGTGTGTGTATGTATGCATGTCTTGTCTTCAGGTTGCCATAACATGTGAATATGTGTGTGTGTGTGTGTGTGTGTACCTGATAGGGTTTAGAAGTGTTAGGAGTTTATGATGGGATGAAAGGGTAAATGTGTGTTGGTGTGTCGACTCTACTGGTCTATATGGGAATACGGCTGTGTGGTAATATATTAAAAACACAGCTCTACTTTTGAGAGCGCTGTAAAGTCACTGAAAAATACAAGAGATGGAGGAGGCAAGAGAAAATGAGGAGAGAGGGAGAGAGGAATAAAAATACAAAAAAAAAAATACATCGGAAAGCAATACAAAATAATTTTTACTTTAGTTCTTCAATGTTAATATATTTATAAACTAAGCTATTTAAAAAGTGAAAAGCTAAAAATAAGAACTGTCCACAAAAGAAAAATGAATCAATTAATTCAATTCATAAATTGTCAGTGAGTGAGTTGTGACTTTTTTGTCAGTTTATTGCCATTTTTTGGGGACATGGATGGACTCTGAGCTGGGAAGATAAGAGGACAAACACCAGCGTCTTACAAGAGGCAAATACAGACAGCATCACTACCACCATCACAAAGCACCAACTCAGATGGACAGGCCACGTAATATGGATGCCTGATACCCGCCATCCAAAACAAGTCCTCTACTTCTACTACCTCTACTCCACCGGTCAACGTGCACTAGGAGGCCAGAGAAAGTGCTACAAGGACAACATCAGAACCAGTCTCAAAAAATCCAACATCAACAGCTCAAACTGGGAGGCTACTGCAAGTCAAAGACATGCATGGAGAAACTGCCTGCATAAAGGTACCACTTTCCATGAAGATCATCTCCAACAGGCTGCCAGAATCAAGCAGCAGCAAAGGAAGGAGAGGCTCTCCACCAGGCAGGCCCCCACACATCCCACCGCCAGCACCCAACATCCATGCCCACACTGCAAGAAAGTTTGTGGCTCCAGAATTGGCCTCTTCAGCCATCTGAAGACCCTCAACAAGGACACCCAGGAAGGACCATCATACTCGACTTCGAGTGATCGCCGATGATGACCTGTGCATCAGGAGAACTAATTTGGTCTCTTTGTCAGATCCAATTACAACATATATTAATCTAGTCTTTTGTTATGGTGGTTCTGGAAGATTTTTGTTGATTTCATTTTGTTTTTTACTCATTTTTTTTTGTCTTAATTTTGGACTGATAATGAATGTTATTGTCTCATTGATACTGTGTGATTTTAATTTGATATATTTTTAATTTCATTTTGTGAGTTGACCCCAGGAACATGAGCAACCACTTTGTGGCAGCTAATGTGGATCCAAATTAAGAATAAAGAATATGTTTTTAACCTAAAATAGAGAGGTTTGATATGGGATTTGGTATTGATTGAAATTCTATTAATTGCTGTCCAACCCCAACCCTGTTTACAGGAGTTTGTAAGGAGTCTGTTTATTAATGGTCAATGCAAATCTGAACACATTTATTTAAGCCTGTTAGACTAAAGGATTTTTCTAATCAGAAGAATCATTTTAAAAATCTTTTTTTTATACCCACATTGCCCATCTCTGCCACACAAACTCTGCCTTATTGAGCTGCAAATGAACCGTGGTCTTTAATATGCACACTTGCACCTGGCTTGGCAGGTTCATGCCCAGCGTCCTTCAGGAACAACTAAATCAGTCTTGCTTTGCTAGAATACACTGTGTCCTGTCCTGTTACTCCTCCTTTTTCTTTCTTTCCTTTCATTCCTCCTTGTGCTGCACGTTACACAAGCCATTCAACCTACTTAGGTGGTTGGCATCACCTCTACATCAAGAGGAGCTGAGGAGGTGAGCAGGAAAAGGGACTGTCAGTAAGGGAGAACACTTCAGTAAGGAGATATTTTATTCCTTAACTTTCCGTGTGTGTCTTCCTCCTCATGGTGTCTGTCTTTCACCAAAACCAGTTCAAAAGATAAAGGATTTGCTTTCACGCAGCTATCTTTGCAGAAAGACTTAGGTCACTAACATACCTGTGCCCAAAGCTCCTCAAAAATGTTCAATCAGCTAATATAATCAAGGAACAATTCTAGCCAACAACAAGCCTTTTTAAGAGTTTTGGCAACTACCATGTGGAAATAAAATCTTGTGCCATGGTATGAAAGCAGTAAACTCTCCAAATGCAGTCTGTGCAATGCTTCAAACATCTCAGACACAAGAAAAAAAAAGCCACTTTACCCATTTTAGGTGCAAAGGAAAGAAAACAAGGAGCCAAATCACAGATCATTTACCATTCATTCAGTCCAACACTACTATTTGGTATGAAAATGACTAAATCCTGATACTAAAATTAACTTGGGCTTTTAACATCGTTGGTTAATGTAGAATCTAAATCCTTGTCATGACCTTTTAAGTACACTAAATATTATTACTGCATTTGATGGGATAGCGATGATTCAGAGTTACAGCTTTTAATGGATGCCATTTTTCTCTGGTGTTCGGCTCAGTGGCAGATGTGACTCTGCCAAATGCTCTTTAAAAACTGGTTATTTTCTTATGAAGATCATATAGGGAAGATCATATAAAGCTTTTAATATAATGCATTACATATAGTTCCAAGCAGATGTACAGGGTTGCTTATAAAGCCACACATTTATGCGATGGAAAGCTCCTTTCTGCAACTCAGGCGGCGCTGAGGTGACGGATGCATCAGCCGTTGCCTTAAATGGCCCTCATCTGCCCTCCTCCAAACCAAAACTATGAGAGTAAACTCCACTTTATGTCCACCTGCAACACACTCTGAGAGGATGACCTGTACATTTGTGTAACTCATTGCTGAACAAACAATAGACCAGGAGTGGGCAGGACAGACCGTTCTGCCAACATGGAGGAAGCTTTCACTAAAGCCAAGTCAGAGCATCACAGTATTTTTTTAGCATGACAGTTAACAAGGCCTCTTTTTGTACCATTCATATTCATCAGGGGTTAGCAAACAATGTGTGAGACTCACTGCTATCGACACTACTTAGCTCAGTAGCTCTACCTGGGTACACATGATGTAGTTCCCAGTTTTACTGTAGACAGCAAACAGATACTGCCAAACAAACTCAACTAAACCTGAGCTCTGTTTTAAACTGCACCTCCCACACATTCACTCATTTGTATTTGGTTGCCACGATTAAAACATCTGCCACCACTGTTTTGTATTCTTGGTGCTGGACCTTTCATTAAGTGCACAGTTGGAATAAATCTAGGCTACCTTATGAACTGCTCCACAGATTGAGGGCGCAGGCAGGGCAGGAGAACGGTACGGGCAGTGAAAGTGAAACTTAACTTTAAGTGCACTGGGTCTAAAGTTTGCTTTCACTCACAAACAGCTGCCGCTTTTACCCGTCGATCGGACCTGACTAACCCTAACCCTAACCCTATGCAAACTGCTGCTGAAGGAAAAAACAGTACAGTTCAAGGACCAGCAAAAACCTCCGAATTCAGAGAGTGGACTCAGACTGATGCAAGGACATAAATATTTTGTCACCTTTTCTACTTCAGATGGTAAACCCTTTCAGTGAATACTTGAGAAGTTTTATGATTGATAGTCGGCTTTGGCAGTATCACAGTATTTTTGTACAGCAGGGTATTTAGAAATGACGACAGAATGATTTTAAATACCATCATAAATACAGACACTGATCCTTCTACTAAACTAAAACAAGCCCCGACTCTGACCACTATAAAGCAATTTGAATTTTGTGTATGAAATATGCAAGTGGTGGGGATAACGTTACAGGCGCTGCCGACGGTAAAAACATTAAAATGTTTAACTATCAATTTAGTTTTATTTTAATATATTTATTATCCAACACTCACGAGCCGACCCACACATTCTTTGTTTTACCAATCGAACCCGGTGTTAAAATTATGACAAAGTACCACCTGCAAATCACCGTTTGTTGCGGGTCACCAAGGTACCTAACCCAACGCAGGACTCTGCTGTGTACCCTGGTAAAATGTCAGAAAGGTATGAGGGTATGACAGGGAGAAACTGCCCAAGCTGAATTGATGTCGCCTCTCTCTGAGTTCTAAAAAATGAAGAGTATTCAACCTCAAAACTTTGTATTTGTTGCTGGCTGAAGAGCTGAACTTCATTTTCAGGTTTCCTCATGACTTAGTCTTATTAAACGGGGGTTTCAGGAATCTTATGTTTGCTCATAAAGATTGCCGAGTCCTCTAAAGGCATTCTTCAGCCTCTATTCTTTCCAAAAACAACTGAACTGGCACTGGCTAGGTCCTAAGCCTCTTTAAAAGCTAGAGAAAATCCCACTATTGGAGCCGAGATTCTTGTTTTGGGTCAGAGCCCTAACTACTGAAACCAAAAAAGGTACCACAGACCAGACTGTGTTGCTTCCAGCTGACTGAATGGATATGAAACCTGTAACTACTGCACACTGTTGACTGTATAATGATCACTACTGACAACAATCTGAGGGCCTAAATAGCACAGTACCATGGCACACACACCTTTTAAGCGAGGGTGGTCCTGTTACTGCCAGGCTCAACAGATGAGGACAATGACACTTGGAGATTAGGGAACTCAGTGTTCCCAAACCAGCTCCTGGTCTGCCATGAAAACTGACCCTAAAAGGCCTCTGTAGTGAGGATTTGGTCAGTAATGGAACAGTCTAGAATGGCTCTGTCTGTGTTTCTTTCTGTCTGTCTGTGTGTCTTAATCCCAGATATCATGCTTGACAACCTCCTGCTCAACAAAGAGGTACATTGTTATAAGGGAAACAGAGAAAGTCGAGGCGGCGCTCTAAGAGAAAGGAGGGAAACCTAAGTGAGAAAGTAAGAGAAAAATAAAAGGCTAAAAGGGAAAAAGGCAAACAGAGAATGTGGGAACAACACAGAGAAAAGGCTTTAAGGATAGATACGACTAAAGAACAAGATAAGCCATGTTAAGACAAACACTGTGTGGATAAAAGTTACCAAACATCATTCATTTCCGGTAAATTATGTAGCAATCATGGTGTGATTAACAGTGGTAAGACTGAACTAAACAAACAGTCGCATGGTAACTTCCAAAGTAAAATCCTCCCTCATAGTATTATAAACCACTATGCGTTGTTTTGGCATCTGGTAAGCCTTCAAAGTCATGGATCTACTGCTCAAAGCTTTTTGTCTCACTGGTACCTGAAGCAATATGCCCACACCAATACAGCCTGTAACTGTCTTCTTAATGCAGATATGTTTTCAGTCTGAACACTCAGTAAGACTTCACTCCTGATGCTGAAAGTGTCTAAAGATGTTCTTTTACAACCAGAGGATAATACATAGTTTTTTTTCTAACTGTCACTGCAATGTTGACTTCAATGAAACACATTGCAAAAGACTACTGTATGATACTGGCTTTTGTGTTCAGTTCAACGCTCAATTTGTTCAACAGACCAAATCTCCATCATGTCGCACTAACAACTACTTCCAAGTGACCCTTCGCTAAGCCCCACCCCTTTGTGATGGCCCAACAAACTGTCAGAGTAAGCATGGAGCCCACACTGTAACTAACTGCACTCCCTGAAGAAATATTTTAATGTTTGTGGAAAACTGAAAGAGTGATTCCAGAGAGAAGCAGACAGAGGGGTCTACAGTCTGTGTTTGAAGGATATATCCAGGATGTCAAACTGACTCAGCAGCAACAACAGGTTAAAAAGACAAAGATACTAAGAAGCTAAAGCCGAACTATAGGCTACAGATCACAGTGTAAAAGTGAACCACCACATCACTGCTGATCGCCACACAAGACAATGAATATAAAGGGATACTTTGCTGATATTGAACCAGCTGTGTGGCATCACAGTGTGTGCAGAAGAACGGTGTTTGACTTTGACCCTGTGCTGCTGCCAGCACCTGGACCTGCACCGCCGGACAGAAGTCACTGTAATAATCATTAAAAAGCAAAAGCAGCATGTGTATACATTCAGTAGGCTATATCTTCAGTGGCTAGCTAGCTAACCCTACACTTTTCAGGGTCTGATTTTGGTTTTGGAACAGGGAAGAAATGTATATCTTTTTCCAACCTCTCCAGGTAATGAGTATTATTAGCCCTTTTAAGATAGGAATTGTGCAAATTTGCAGGAAAGCCCAATCAGTCTTTTTTCAGCATTGGCAGTATAAAAACAAAATCAGGGAGTGCGGCAAAATGCCACCTACCTACTTTTGTTTATACAGAATGCGCCTTTGTCGGGGCAATGGGGGGCGTGAGCAAGTAACAAAATGTGTAGCTTAGCGTGTGACGTAAACAGTGACATGGGAGGGAAGCCGCGGCTGGTCAGTCCTTCGGCGATTCTCTCGTAAGTCGGCCCGTTCCTCACCGTTCCCGTCATCTGACAGTTAATGGCCTCTTCGTTTGCGAGGGAAAGGAGGGCACGCAATTCCTTGTCTCCCTAGTTGCTCATCTTTACAGTGTCTGTCAGGTTTGCGTTTCCCTCTTGCTACTAGCTGCTCGCTAATTCCTGCTATCAGCTGTTTCCTGTTTATCAACCGCCAGTGGATTGCACATGCAGTGTCATCAACAGCTCCTCCCACAAGTCTTCAACAGCCCCTCCCATTGCGGAAGGCCGCCTCGTCTTTTTAAACTAAAAAGGTTCCGCAAATATGTTTACCCTACGAGGCAGAAAATTGGGCACCCTGGATCAACTCGCCAATCCAGATCTGTGTGTCTAAACGCTCGCAGCTTGCCGGCAAAACGGCCCAACATTGGCGGAAAATCTGGCAGTGTAAAAGGGGCTATTAATACACAACGTGCCCCAGGCACAACATTTAGTTCCAAATCCACAAAACCAGCCTGAAAATGAATGTTATTGCGAACTTTTCCTCATATCATGCAGCCTATTTTCTACCCCTGACAAGTGTTAAAGGCACCACAGATGAGTCCACGCAATTCTGGACCGTCTGTAGTGGTCAACTACAACAAAGGTAAAGATTAAGTTAATATTTTACTGTTAGAAAACCATGTCTTTAAATCTTTAAGAGACAAAGATCAACTAAAAACATGTAGGAAAGAAAATACAACATATTGAAACAGAATAATTTGGAAATCCGTACCTTGACTCTTGATTCGTAGTATGTTTTCAACGACAGCTTTACCACAGTGGTGGCAGCAGTAAATTTAAATCAGCCTACTGTATATCAGATTTCAGTTTGTTCCTAAAAGCGGCACCTGCACACACCCACAGATGAAGCAGTCTGCAGGGTGGCTGCAGTTAAAGCAAACGTCCTTTAACAGAAAGGTCACAGGTTCAATACCAGCAATACTGTCTGACCCTGTGAAGTATGCTTTAGGGAGACTTTTAACCTGACTGCTGGCTCGGACATTTTGAGTGAGTGAGTTATATGAGCTGAATATTAAACACACAGCAACATAACAAGCAGAAAATAACAGGGACAACAAGATGACCTGACCAGAAAATCTGGTCCAAAAATATCCACAAACACCCCTCATGTCCTGAATAATGTAATTTTAACTGAAAACCTGATAAGTTTAACATTAATTATTGAAATAACCATTGCAGGAGTAAGCAAAACTGTGCATCAACAAATGGAAGAGTACATTCATATTTCATAAAGGCAATTTTATATGCATCACATATGAGAACAAAAACCCTGTTGTGATTAATCTGTGATCTGCCAAATAGCCCCAGTACCATCAAAACAAAGTGCACGACCAAAAAAAGACGATTAAATATTCACAAGAGGTTATAAATAAATCAGCAAATTTCCTCCAACTTGCATCATGTTGTGAAATCCCCTAAAATAAAAGAGATCAAAGCAGTTTAAACTCTGCATAGTTTATCATCACTGGCCAAACTGTCATGGGCAAACAAAATCAGGGATGTGGGAAGTGACGGAGAGAAAGGTCGGACAGCAGGAATCCTCTTCAGAAGTCAAGATCGATTGGATTTCTGCGTCAAAGCCTACAATTCCCCGGGGGTAGAAAATAGTTGAAAGAATCTATCAAAGTTTATTAAGTTTGTAACGGTTGCACAGAGAAAATACTCTCTGCTCACAAACAAACCGATCTTTAGACTAGTGAGTCCACTGAGTCTGTTTATTTAATCCTAAAACAATCAGAAAAACACCTCCGAGCGGCACACAGGACCTCACTGACCTCTGCTCTCCGGCCTGAATCTCCACCAAACAATCAGGGAGAGAACAAACGCCTGGTTATATCTGTATCTGTCTGCTGCGTTGGGTTATTGGGTCCATTATTCACACATACATCCCGTGACCCTGACACACAACGCATAACTTCCTCCTGCTCTCCGGTGTGACCTGTCACAATCCAAACAAGCACACACCTTAAAAAACAGAGTGTAGAGGTGGAGGTGATAATATCTGCATGAGCACAGAGACAAATCTCTTCCATCAAACACAAAGCATGTGACTAAGATTATTATCTTCTTTGTCACAAATGGAATGAAAACAGCACATCACACTGTGTCCCAAATAACCTGCCAAGACAAACAAGTACCTGATAAACATATGTATTGTAAAGACACGAATATAAAATAACTTCACCTGGAAGTTTCATTTGAAAAACAGGTTGTATTATATTCAAAGCCAAGACTATCACATACACACATAACATCAGATATTTCTTTTAACAGAAAAAGAACTGGCGCCGCGCTGGCTTCTACAGCGAGTGTTGCATCATGGGTTGTTTGCAGCCTTTTGGTTGCTTGGCTCGCAGGTTTTCTTTCAGTCTGTTTGTAGTGTGACTTCAAGTGTTCATCATCCCTAGAAGTGTTTTGTTGTGCTGCCACAAAGGAATTTAAGATAGGGCTACAACTAACAATCATTTTCATGCCGTTCATTTTTTTTCTAATTAATCGATTTGTCAATAAAATGTCAAAGAATAGCGCTCTGATGAAGGGCTGGTGCCCGAAACGTCACATGAAGCGATACGATTAAAATTCCCAAAAGGAGCAGTTTCTGGTGTGCGGACCTGTTTTTGTATTTTTGTATTCGTTGTTCTGTCCAGCACCCACCCAGTATTTATCGTTTTTGGATGTGCGTGCTGTTTTTGAGTCTTGAAAGAATAATGTACGCCATGTGTTATTTCATGGAGCCAAAGATGACGTCTGTAGACAGTATGTTTAATCCGACTAACAGTCCAGAAATCCAAAGCTGTTAAGTTAATTATGTATAACAGAAAAATGCATTAAATTCTCACATTTAAGAAGCACAAAACCAGCAGACTTTTTTTGCTAAAATATGACTAAAATCGATGATTTTATTGTTAAACTGATGCCAATCAAATCCGACTAATTAAAAGCCCTTTTTAAATAGGAATTGTGCAAATTTGCAGGAAAGTCCAATCAGTCTTTTTTCAGCATTGGCAGTATAAAAACAAAATTGGGGAGTGCGGCAAAATGCCGCCTACCTACTTTTGTTTATACAGAATGCGCCTTTTACGGGGCAATGGGGGGCGTGAGCAAGTAACAAAATGTGTAGCTCAGCGTGTGACGTAAACAGTGATGTGGGAGGGAAGCCGTGGCTGGTCAGTCCTTCGGCGATTCTCTCATAAGTTGGCCCGTCCTTCACCGTTCCCGTCAACTGAAGGTTAATGGCCTCTTCATTTGCGCGGACAAGGAGGGCACGCAATTCTTTGTCTCCCCAGTTGCTCATCTTTACTGTGTCTGTCAGGTTTGCGTTTCCCTCTTGCTACCAGCTGCTTGCTAATTCCTGCTATCAGCTGTTTCCTGTTTATCCACCACCAGTGGGTCTGAGTCTGAAAAATGCTAACTGCTGGAGAAAATAAAAAAAATTGACCATCTCCAAGAGCTTGAATGGAGAGTATGTGACTGACAGACAAGATACGCAAATGTGGAACTCACATTCTGCTTGAAAGAATTTCTTGTTTGACTTTTACGAGACAAAATAAGATTCAAGGATCCAAAAACAAGTGTTGGTTAAATATAAAGGTAAATATATATTTCAGTTAAATATAAAACACTTAAATGCCCTTCTCTATGCAGATTGTAATACTGTGTGTGAAATAGTAACAAATAATTTGAAACTTCCTCATTCACTCATAAGTACTCATAATCTGTCACCTCATGGGAACGATGTTAATTTTCAACTCAAATTAAGTCAGTTGGCCATTCAGGATGTTTAAATGCTTAACTGCGAGAAGCTGAGTAACAGGAAGTCTATTAATAACCCTGCTTAATATGAGGCCTGTGTTTTATGTTGATCTGATTGGCTCAAGTGTTGTGAGCAGCGCAGCAACAGTACACACAGCTGTAACAGTCCAACTGTATACAAAACACTCACAGATGGGGGTTCAAAGAAAAAAACGTTCGCAAATGAAAGACCAGTTTAAACCGTACCAATGGATAGGGGAAACTGAACTTCTTTTAAAACACACACACACACACACACACACACACAGCTAACGAGCCTTGAGGTTGACCTGAAACCTGCTGGTGCACATTTTAAGCTGTCAGCCATTAGCAGTGAGCCCTCCTTTTTGTCTTGTGGCAGTGAGAGTAAACACATAATGAATGTCAATAAGAGAAGAAGTTTAAGCTGCTCTTTAAAGATCGTGGCCAATAATAAAAACAATGTTTTAACCTTGATATATTAACAAGTAGCATTAAAGATGAAACACTGGTGAATGGGCTTGAGCTTGTGTAGCGCTTTTCTAGTCTTTCGACCACTCAAAGTGTTTTCACAATACTTGTCACATTCACACACACATTCATACACTGGTGGCTGAGGCTACCATACGAGGTGCTTCCTGCTACTCAGTTTTTAAGCACTCACGCAGATACTCATTCAGTATCTTGAATACTTTCATGCAGACTAGAGGAGCCAGGGATCGAACCACCAATCTTCCGATTAGTTGACGACCTACTCTACCTCCAGAGCCACCTCTGAACACTGAACAGTATGACTGTGGTGTGTGACTTTCATTTAGGTAAGATATGGAACTGCGATCAAACTTTAAATCAACCCAGATTTGCTTGAAAACTAGATATTGATTCACTTTTTTTTTGCTAGCAGGGCGCCACCATACAACATGGGAATGTTTCGTCTCTGTCGTCCTCTGGTATGCCAGTAGGAGTTGTTGATTTAAGCTTGGTAAACTTGGTACTGTCAAACATGTTTTGTCCTCTAAAGACTGTTTTGTTCTCTAATAATATTGTTATGTCCGGTATGTGAGGTATTTTGAGTAGAGTAGTGCACAGAACTAAAGGAAGTCACTTCTCAGTAGTAGCGCCCGACAAGTGGGACACACGTTGCATCGCAGGTGCGGGTCAACCTTACTTGCTGTTTTGACATGCATGGATGCATATCAGGGATTAATCTGCAGTACCCCCAAAACTTTGGGATCCTGACTGGTAACTAATGTCTTTTGTGTTATCTACGAAAACAGTGGTTCCCAACTGGCCCAGCCATGGAGTCCAGATTTCGTCTTAGTCATTAGCTCCAGGTCCACTCAGTTAAATGAATTCAGCATCATATTTGTGTTTGGCCATGTCGTTGATTTTGTTTGCTTTTTCTGTCACGTATCTGTCAATCAATCACTCCATAACAGGAAATGGCACTTCAAAATGATAGCCCTGTGCCAGGAAGTTACCGTACTTCAAAATGAAGTGCGTTTTTTACAAACTTGACAAGTTTGCGAGTCACTTGGGGTCCATTCTGAATAGACTCACAACCCATTTTTGGACTGTGACCCACCCATTGGGAACCACTGTATTAAGAGATGCTTGCTTGTGAGAAAACACTGAACAAAGAAAGCAACCAATGTGCTTAAAATTTCAAAACAAGGTTATTTAACTGGAAACAAAGATCAGCTTTCAGACCAAATGATCTCTGATGTTTTTTAAGGCTTACTGAATTTTCAGATACTAACCCTGTGTAGTCGAGCCGAGGAAAGATAGGAGTAATTTGAATATTGTGAACTCTAATAACCCAACAGCGTGGGTGTGGCGTGAGTCAGATTTCAAGAATCGCTAATGAATTTTAAAGCATGTAGTTATACAATTTAACATGTGCCAAGTTTTAATCTGAGCTAATCTGTGGCTTTGTCTGCCTGTCAATACTCAACATGTCCATCTACGTTTTTACCTATACATCTGTCAGTTTACTTAGACAAAGGTTGTGCGCTCAAACTTCCAAGTCCCTTAAAGTTTTGACTGATGCAACACTTTGGGCAACAAGGTCTTTGTCATGTGAACAAAAAGCAAGATACATATGTGAAGCACACATTCTCTTTGTCCACCTTCTGCTCTGTCAGTTGACTTACAATACACTTCTGCTCTCCATGCAGTCTGTCTATCTGCTTGTCTACCTGTGCTGCTTCCACAATGAAAACCATCTGACAAACCCACTGCTACCTGGGAGTAAACAGCATGAATGATAACAGCAGAGAGAGAAGTATCAGTGAGCCTGGCAGGAACCAGGGGTTAAAACTGTAATAATTCATAACCTAAAATTTATATTCTGCCTGATTAATTAGTCATCTGATCCCTCAAATTATTCATTTCTAACCTTGAACTATTTTTTTTCCCTAAAACACACGGGGAGATTACCAAAAATACCACAACACTGTGCTCAACAGCCTGAACTTTAAGTATATCACTGACACATCCAATGTAGAATGACAACAGACTTGGGGTGCTATCAGACCTAGAGTTGTCTTGCTTTGGTCAGAATCAGGTTTGTGTTCTCACAGCAGCATTTATAATGCCTAGTAACATAACAAAGTCAAACTGAATAATGAAGTGATTTATTAAAGGGCAGCTCCATTATTTTTGGGGGTTTTCTTTGAGGTTTTTACATCATTCTGTAGCTTTCCAGTGGTGTTCCTGATTTATTTGAATCTGAAAAGTCTACTTTTGGTCCAAGTGTTTATGTTTTAGTCTCAAGATGCTATTTTCCCAAGCCTTTCTTCAGACATTTTCCCATCTGTAGTACTGCTTTGGATGCCTTGTTAATTCGGTTCAAAAGTCACACAATAACACAAACAAACTACACAACAGAGTCAGCAGTAAAGCTGCTTCTCCAGTGTGCTGTGAGGTAAAATTACATTTCTGTCGATGGAGTCTGGTGACTTTGAGGAGAGCATAAATAATGACCTCGGTTCCCCGTCGGAACAGTCTGTCTGACAGCAAGGTGAAATGGTGAAAGGGAACACTTAAACTGATGTTCTTTTTTTTGGTGGTCCTTTTTTAGGAGGCCACAATACATTTTGCTGCCGCTCTCGTCCGCAGCCACCAGACTACCTTGACAGGACCGGTAATTTTACTTCACAGAACACAAGGTGCTGCTGTCACCACTGCTGCTGGTCTGTTAGTTAGTTTGTGCTATTGTGTGACTTTCAGAAATGAACTAACGTGACGTCCCACCCTTTAAAGAAACCACCGAAATACAGTTACACAATCAGGTACTCTAGCTACTCATTATTTTAGGGAATTATTTCAATATATTTAGGAACGATTAGTATTCATTTTGGTAACTACAAGGAATCAGTAGTTACTAGTCCGTAGTTATTAGTACAAGGAATCAAGCTACTAATTAGTGCTCAATAAATTATTAATTTAAGCGCAGAAATTATTCAGAGTTCTACTTTTGACACCCTTTGGGCTTTGTAGGATACAGTTGGTCAGCATTTGCTTACAGTTTTGAAATCATGGTCCTGTTTCTTACAGTTGCTTGTCATGCCAGGCTGGGTGCCGTGGATGCAGATGGATGAAAGGAAAAATGAGGAGGAGAGGCAGCGTTACGGAGAATAAAAGAGCATCGGAAAGAGAATGGCAGGGGAAGATGAGAGGAGAGAAAGCAGCAAGGAGAAAGGAAGTGACAGGATAAAAAAAAAAAAAGAGTAAGTGAGGTAAAGAGAGAGGAGAAAACATAGAGGCAGTAAAGCTGGTGTTTGCCCTTGAATCAGTAGCAGCAGTTGCTGCCCTAGCCTAGTTTAGCTGCTCCTCCCAGGCAAGCCCTGTCAGTGATAAATTAATAAGCACATGTCTTCGGGGGACGTGGGCTTTTTCAGGGCTTGTTATCTCTTCCTCGGACCAAACTAGCAGAATCTTCCCGTTATTTATTTTGAAGATGTTGGATCGTCAAACAGAAATAATGAACCTGAAGACTTATATTTATATTATACTGCTAATGGAAAACGGACTGCACCTACATAGCACTTATTTCAAATATTATCTAACTGGATTTTCTTTAAAGCCTGAGGATCTGATCAATATGCTCGCCTGAGGGGACTAACAGAGATAACGCATGTTTCATGTACAATCCAGCCGACCATGTTTGACTTGCAGCTGAAATAATTGGTCAATTTGCAGAAAAATAATTGGCAATCACATTAATAATGATACCGATGAGTCAGTAACTCTTTAAGGCATGTTTCATGCCATGAATGTCAAACATTCTCAGCTGCCTGGTTCTCAAAGTTGAAGATTTGCTGCTTTTCTATGTTAGTAAATTAAATATGTTTGGCTTCTGGACAGACAGTCAGATAAAAAAGCAATCTAAAGACTTTAATTTATTCGTTTTAAAACTGTTGAAGCCCAGTTTCGCTGTACATGACTCTCTATTTTTGAACCTATACTGTGCTAATGTAAGACACCTACGCTCTAATCAGCACCATCACACTTCCTACATATACTGTACAGTTTCACCCCAGTGCGACCGCAGCCCTCTGCAGCGAGCACTTAATTGCCACTGTGCACTTCCACCGCCAGGGTTAAGTGTCTTGCTTAATAGCATTTGCTAAAGGAGGGGGAGGTTTCTCTCAACTGGTGATCTTCTAGTCTCAAGCCTGCTTCACTACATGCCAGGTTATCATCGTTTAATGTCGCCCCCCGCTACGTTTTCTAGAAGGACCGACATGTCATACAAGTGCTCTAAAAGGGAAACAGTAAAATAAGATCCATTCTTCGCTGGCCTGAGGGCCGTGTGTGACACTGCGAAAAGCCCGGAACGCCTACAGTGGAAACAAGTGCAGCTCTGTGTTGTGTGGGACTGTGGGACTGTGGGACTGTGGGAGTGCAGCATTTTGTTTGGGACATTTGCATCAAGTTTGTTTGGTTACCATCTGTGTGAAGAGTCATACAGGTTATTTGTTTCATGTGTTTTTCTACTTATGTTTAACCTACAAAACAAACACTTTTCTGTGAGAACCAAAGAGAAGAAGAAAGGCTTTAGATCACATCTACTCCTCACACAAACCCCTTTTGAAATGTCAGTTTTCACAATTTGCCAAAGAGCTCTATTTTTAATAGTGTTTGGTCTTTATGTAATCTATCAAAAAATGAATCTAAACAGACTGAATATGAGCATTAAATACTATAAATAAGGCCTTTATTGAATTAAGTTTCATTTCACTTTTGTGTTGTGACGCAACTCTGTTATCAACATTTTTAGCACTCAGGCTGGGATCACACTGAATACATTATCTGTGCATAAATTAAGGATAGGTGATATCAATAAAAATCCTCTGTATCACTGACATGCTTTAACTCATATCTTATTTTAGATTATGATGATTACATACAGTTTCTGGAATGTCAAGGAGAAATGGTTTATGGATTAAATTACCAGACAAGAATGTCTGTTTTGGTCATTTCAGCTGGTTAAATACAAATAAAACCAAAGTACTTTATGTCCAATATGACCAAAAATAATCACTCTCATTATGTGTGTTTCCATCCACCTCTTTTTATGAGCATTTTCATTTTGCCCATAAAAAAAATGTGAAAAAAATCTTTGAAAAATCACCAAAAGTTTTTACGCTTGAGGGTGGAACGTTGGTGTATCAATAAAAGGTAAATGCAACTCAGTGCAATGAAAAGAGATTTAGAGATTAAACTATGACGTACAGTCATTGCATAGGTCACTGCAAGGTCTCTTCATCGTCTCTGGGTGACTTTTAACACGCTAATATGTACACAGAACTGTTACTGGAACTCTCCACAGAGCTGTAATATTAGCTGTTCAAAACTCTATTTTCACTGTCCAGCTCTCCATTATTATACATCCACTATTTCCTTCATCTGAGGTATGACTGGCACTCTTTTTACTTCTTTGCTCCCTCCTCTGCAGCAGCATCTGACTGGAAAGTTAGCGCCACATACAGCCTATCTCAATCAACCAACTCCTAGTGTTTGCATAACAGCAGGGGATAGAAAAGCAGATTACTTTGCATTCAAATAAAATTTGCGCCACATTTAGACAGAAACCCAACTACTGATTTGCCACTTTGCCCATAACATTGTTCTAATACACTGTAAGATGTTAAAAGGAACAGCTACCAGAATGTTAACAGTATCGCAAAATCACTGACAAGTTCATATAAACCCGTATAATCATATACCTTGGTATTTTAAAAAAGACACTAGTGCATTATTCTAGTGCTGTACCCGACTCCGAATTATGTCAGATTTGGCCGTTTAATACGATATAGTTATAAAGTTTAACCACAGCTCAGCAGGACTTTCAGAGTGACAGTGGCATTCATGTAATTTAGTGAAGAAGCTAATGGCGCTATTAAGTTTTGAATGTTCTCCCAGTGTCAGCGTTGGTTTTCTCCAGGTACTCCAGCTTCCTCCCACAGTCCAAAGACATGCAGGTTAATTGGTGACTCTAAATTATCCATAGGTGTAAATGTGAGTGTGAATGTTTGTCTGTCTCTATGTGTCAGCCGTGTGATAGTCTGGCGACCTGTCAAGGATGTACCCTGCCTCTCACCCAATGTCAGCTGGGATAGGTTCCAGACCCCCCACGGCCCCTAATAGGATCAGTGGTTACAGAAAATGAATGAAACTAGATATCAAACAAAAGCCAGAGACTGTCGTATTAAGTATCTGTGAGCTGGGGCACCCAGTGGCTCAGTAGGTAGGGTGGCGCCCAATATACAAAGGCAGTGTCCTTGCCGCAGCGGCCGAGGGTCCCCCCCAAAAAACTGTCCTGTCATTAAAGGCACAAAAGCCCCAAAAAATAATCTTAAAAGAAGTATTTGTGAGCTGAAAATTCACCATTTACAAGCAGAAGAGACCAATGTCTGTTTGTACCAAAGAGTAGTATGAAAGTCAAGAGCACTCACTCGACAGCAAAATCTCCAGGCCAAGTCTCCAGAGATACACTGCACAGCAAAAAAAAACAATCCCACTGCTCGACTTGAAGCAATGTCATTCGACTGAGGGGTCTCTGACTTACACAAAACTCAAATTCTGCCTCAACTTTTAGCATTTCGTACTGCTTCTGTGATGTTTCTTTCAGGAAAACATCTTGCAAATGAATAAAAGCTACACTTGGTGATCACATGGTCAGTTTAATTTGTTCATTTACATGGAGGGATGTAACACTGAGGTCATCTGAGGATCTGGGGTCTGCGATAATTTAAGGTTTGACTGTGACAATCAATCTTTCTTTATTTCTCCTTCGCCATAAAACGTGCGCTGAGCATTTCACTGATTCACAGCTTTAGCAGAGCTTACCAGAGTCACTGCGCCCAGCCTCATCTGAGATGATGACATTGAGTTTTATTGATTTAGTATTGATCTAAATCACCTCTCTCTCTTGCTCTGTCTCACACTGATGGAAATTTCCAGACCGCTGCTCACTACAACACCAGCCAGCATGCTTCTGCCTCTGCCGCATTAAAAAAAAAGATCCCTCTCCATCTGTTGTCTTTATATTCTCTACATGCCTGACAGCTCTGTGAAAGCAGTGACGGCGCAATGAGGAAGTGAGACTACAGCGAATCAATGAGGAAATCCCGAGCCTGTTGTTAGATATCGTTGAATAAACTGTCTTTGCTCTATTGTGCCGGTGACTGAATGAGACTCAATTAACAGAACAAATAGCTTACACAGGACAGTAAAAGTCTTGTCATTTCCATCTGTGCCTGTGTGTAAACAATAGATCAAAACACCAGCTGTGAGAGTACGCTGAGAGAGGAGCACACAGAGGAGCAAACAGTGACCAAGCAGACTGATGGTGCACTTTGAAGGATTGTTTCACACAGCATACAGAAAGTAACAGGTCGTTAAAGTTTTGTGGGCTGCCTTTGTTTACTTTGGCTTATTTTGTTAATATTTTTTAGTATGTAACTTGTGCTTTTCACGACTCTGACTGTAACCTTTTGAGCCATACATGATTGTTTTTTAGGCCAATGAGTCGAGGCGGTGCCGGGTTCATTGAAAACAAGGGCAGACTAATGAGCAAAAGATCAATAAGCTGATTTGCTGCTCAGTCGTTGCTCTGAGGCCAAAAGTCAAATGCTTCATTTTTCACCTTAAACTGTGGAAGCTCTAGAAAGTATCTGAGTCAACGTCATGTGAGGGACACACAGCAGAGTTGTTCTTCTGTTCATGCTGCCCTAGTTAGATTTCATCACTGTTTTACTACTGCAACACTACAGGAAGAAAAAACCTGCCAAATACATGTGTTAAAGCCACGTTTTTTTTAAATGACAGAAAATGTACGACTTGCCACTTTTTCATCTGGTGCTGCCACTTGTGGTGAACAACAGGCCTCATCTGTCTGCTTATCCTTCAAGCTTGGGCAGTTTTGTGGTATAATGGTAAACCACCAGGATGTTTAGAAATCCCAACAGTCAATGAAATGGTATTTCTATTAAACTGATACAGAGATGCTGTATTAAGGCGATGCTGTATCGTAGTGCACAGCACGTGCAACCAGAGGTGAGTCTCTATTGATGGAGCAGGGAGCTGAGCTGAGAAAGATGGCGACTGTAAACTGCCGGCCAACAACGGTGGACACACACAACATGGAAAAACAGGGCAAGAGGCAACATATTTTTGCATCTAATTCAGTGTATTAAGGGTTGACTTCGACCAAACCAGAGTTGGTGATTGTTAAAACAATGGAAAGAAGATATTTTAATAGTGAGTTTTGTTTTGCTTCTGTTGAGTTTAAATGAAGTGTGTTATATGTTAAGTTAACAAGGCAATTATCAAGCCAGTGAAAGAGAAAAGCTTAAATTCAGAAGGTGTACGGTTTTATTTTTCTGTTTAATAAGGAAAATAAATGTAAGAATATTTCTTATCTTGACATTTTTTACATTACTTAGACTAAAAAAAGCTAAGCGAGTATGTAAAATGACGGCATTTGTTGTGGCTGGTTCCAAAATTTAAACATATTGCCCAACTCTAGACAGTGTTATGTAGGCTACAATGACTCCTTTCACCAGTAGCTCTCCTTTTTACATTTTTGTTTGTTTGTTTTCCCACAAATACCGTCATATACAGTAAACCTTGCTGAAATGTCAGGAAGTTATAAAGGTATGAAAAATTAGACGCCGTCCAAGTCTATTATCTTTTCTATATAACTGAACCCACAAATGCTGCGGGTTCGAAACTAAATACTAAGGCTCGAAAATAATCAAATATTATCATCTGCAGACTGTTTGAGAGGAATCATATTATGATAATATATAGATATCAGAAAAATAGCCTTCAACCATGTCATCCAATTCTACATGACTGTACTGGGCCGTACTCGTCCAGTTCAGCCACAGAGCTCATTATTTGGATTCCTGAGTTTTTGCTAAAAAAGCTTTAAATCTTAAATCAATTATCGCTCTGTTTTCAGACAAAAATATTTAAAGCATGCTGGAGATAAAACTGTGATACGTAAGCTGCAACATGTACTCAGGATCATTTTCCCCAAATGTTTCTATATGAAGTGCCCAAGTATCCTATCATAATTCAGTTCCACCCAAAAGCCAGAGACGTCCAATTGAGCATAGCTCCAACAAAGGCACTACTTTACTGTAATACCTCTCAGCAATGACTCTGTCTAACCAGGGCCATCCCTGTGTAAGGATTTTCTAACCTCTAACCTTGCACTGACTCCAGAAATAAAAGCGTGGGCTGGGGGTGTCTCCCGTACATTAACTTGACGTGTGTTTGTGGTTCTATTACCCCTCTTTACTTTCATCACAGTTAGTTTAAAGGTTAGGTTATTTAAAGCTAACATCCTGTTGCTCCCACATTGTTTTGTGTACAGTGCTGCAGCTAAACAAGAAAGTGCAGTGATTCGACTGACACAATGCGAGTCATCGAAGGGTCTTCTCAGCTGATGACTGGTATCATCGACTTTCACGGGGCAGCACTGGGTCTAACGTGACCTAAATGGCTCCAGCGCAGTGTAGGCTGGTTTTGATTGCTGGGTCTGCTGCCAGAAAACAGACTTTATGACTTTACTCTTCAACCCAGGCCAAGCAGCACTATACTGCTAAGACCAGGCCAGGGAAGCTCAACTCTGAGGTCAAGGTTGAATTAATCTATCAGCTTGTGTATTTGAAGAACATCAGTCTACCTCACAGAGTCAGCATGGATCGCTCAGGAACTAGACAGTGATATCTGTCTGGCTCATTGACCTGAATTTGGCTTCTGGGTATTTTGGAGGCTCAAAATCTAGGATGTAGTGTTTCAATAGAGAGGAATCAATGAGAGGTTTTGTTTTTGATTGAACCAAAAAATCTTTACACCAATCTGTGACCCATCTCTCAGTGGAAGTATTGCTGAGTCATTAAACAATGAACAAGATATTAGTCAACAGCAATTTGGTAATATTCATTTTAAACAATTTGTCATGTAAATAAAAAATAATTGATAGTTACATCCCTCAATAATTGACAACAGCCTGTGCACCATATGTCACATATCCCACAAATGAAAGAACGAGGTAACAAGAAAAACTCAGGGCCCTCAAACAATGAAGGTTATTTACAAGATTTTTTCCAGGAAAATGTTGATCTTATGAACAAACACATCGGCCTTGCAGCTTTCATAAATCATTCAAAATGTTCAACGCTGTATTCTCTTCTGCCATGTTTCATAAATTGGTCTTTTATCATCTCCAAATCCATTATAGCACGACATGCCATGGTATCTCATCATTTAATCCTTTGGTAGATAGAGTGTGCAGATTAAATATCCAGTATGTGCGAATACCTTTCTTCAAACTAACATCCATATAAAGTTTTAAAATTTGAACGGGGCTCAGCGGGACATTCAGTGTGACAGCACATTCATGTAATGTAGTAGTCTGAGTGGGTGGAAGTTCTCTGCAAAGATCAGCCTCGCATTGGGCGGAACGAGCCACCCGCTGAAAGTCCCGCCCTACCACCTCCGGTTGCAGTTTTCAACACGTCCTTTACTAACTTTTGCGGTGTTTGATCTTGCGGGGATGTAGCCATTTTTCTGCCATGGTTCGCGTCCTGTAGGCGATATTTTTGTGGGCGTGTTACACCAAAATCTGTTTCCCCCCGGCAATATTTTTGCAAGCGCACCGTTGCTGTGGCACCGCCAAGAACGACTGTGATTGGTTGAAAGAAATACAAGCAGCCGGGGCGTTTTTTTCTCCAATCTTAAAGTGAGAGTCGGCCCAGCCAGACCTTTCTTTTCTTGAGAAAGGTCTGGTGAGCGAGACTAGTAATGTAGTAACCCAGCTAGTGGTGCTAACGACCTATCAATAATGTGCAACTATACGTTTTGGCAACACTGACTAGCAAAATAAAAATAAACTGACTGCTTGAGTTGAAGTAATCTCAGTCAATTGAGGAGTCTCAAACTGATGATTCAAATATCTGACTTTCAAGGGGCAGCCCTACTCTCAATGTCAATTTTTTTCCTATTGAATAGTATGTGGTATTGAATATCGATATTTTTTAAGGTGCTGTATTTCAGTATCCTGCCCACACTACACTGTAAGCAGGTAATCTGTTTTTCCTCTAGGTCTATTGCTCAAAACACAAAAATAATCAACTAAATAATGATAATAAACTGATATAGACAATAAATTACAACAATCAAAGATGCATTTTTGGACTGCCTGCCTATACTATGGACTTTTACACTGAGTAAGCTGGCCAGTCGTTGCGTTTTATCCTCATGTGACTATAACCCATAACCCATATTTAACCAGGTAAGTCCCGTTAAGACCAACAATCTCTTTTATGAGGGAGACCTGGCCAAGACAGCAGCACACAAAAAGCCACAGCCAAACAATCACACAATAAAAAACACAGAAAATATACCATAACGTAAAAATATTAGAAAACCTACATACAATGACGAGACCCAACCGACTCATTCATCCTTGTACTTATGAGAGCTTTAAAGTTAGATAGAGAGACCAGTTCAGGTAGTTTCAAATCTTTTTCGAGCAGAGCACATACAAGCTTTCTTTCCCAGCTCAGTCTGTGCAAAATAAATGGTTGACTGGTCAAAAAACAATCTAAAGGTATCACTTTTAGCTCTGGTGCCTTGTGATTGGGCATTTAATGTTGAATGATGTCATTTAATATCTAAAGACCAACATGCAGAGAGATATTAAGAAGGCCTACTTGGGAATTTCCAATCACACCTTTGTTTTAAAATATCTTAAAACGGAAAACAACAGACTTAATCTGACACAACAGTCCACCAACCCGTGTGGAAAATTGTAGCAAAGGTTACAGATACAGACTATGACGGTTCGTCATCCTGTATTTCCAGTCATGTGACTCTCATCACTGTGCAGTCTCTCTCGAGGCCTGACACACTCAGCAGAGGCTGTACAGTTCGAGCACTGCCCTTAAACCCAGTGAGAACATGTTCTCACCCCCAGATTAATTCAGCCCAAACAGCCGCTCAGCACAGGGTTTCTCCATCTGCCTCAAGCTGAACCTTCTGCCTCTCAAGTCTTTGTTTGGTACGGCTCAAAAAAATATCAAATTATACAGCAATTTACAGGTAATAAAGATTATGCGCTTCTGTCTGATAGCTACAGCAAAATTAAGAGCTCGTCTCCCAAAATCCCCCCGTCATTACCGACTGGTGACATCCTTCTGGCAAAGAGGAGATGATGTTAATTGAAAAGCAATTTATGGATTCAATAAACAGATGGTGATGTCTGTTTTGGGTAATCCAAGGAATTAAATACCTGACAAATGGAGGAATTTGCTTAAACTGATGCCAAATCCTGTAAATCCAATATTGCCCAAAAGCAGTCCTGCTCACTGATTTACAACATCACCTTTAAAGAACTTACACAACCACAGATAACGAAGGAATAGCTTTCTCTGCAGAAACCACTCAGCAACATCTTTACCAGCTAACAGAGCTTTAAAAATCTCTCCATATATATCATATTTTCTTACACTGAGCTGGGTCAAAACATGGAAAAATAATCGTTCTTTACGGGCATTTTTGGTTCCATGAAGAACCATCACTGACTAAAGAAGCATTTTATGTAGTGGATGGTTCTTCAGGTTTGTCAAATGTGTTTTAGGGATATTAATGGGTTCTTAATTCTTGTTTGAAGAATTCTTGTGTGACACATTTGCAAAATAACCACACTTTTTCATGATCTGGGGGTGGATAGTTAGCTGCTAACTGCTACATATACAATATATTGTAACTGCAAATGAGCCTGTATAGTCAGAAATTCATAACGGTTTACTGGTATGACAAATATTGCAGTTAATGATAAAATAATGACAATACATATGAATAATAAAAAATGATAATTGTACACATTATCATACAAATAGTAAATGGACTGTACTTGTGTAGCACCTTTCTAGTCTTCCAAACACTCAAAGCACTTTTAAACTATGTCACATTCACCCATTCACACACATTCACACACTGATGGCCAAGGCTACCATACAAGGTGCCACCTGCTACTCAGTAACCATTCACACACTCACCAATGGAACAGCCATCAGGAGCTATTTGGGGTTCAGTATCTTGCGCAAGGATACTTCAACTTGCAGACTGGATAAACCAGGGATCAAACCTGCTCTACCTCTGAGCCACAGCCGCCCCACAGCTGTCTGATTATGTAATCTCAATTACATAAAGTCTGATTCTACCTAACCTCTAAAGTGAGATAGGTTGATATAAATACACAGACCTAATATAGCCTGTAACTTAATTCTGTGCTGAAACCGACACTATAAACATCTAGAATGCTCTGTAAACATGAATTGGCAGACTACAGTCAACCTCAGGACAAAACTGTTGATTCTACTGAGCAAAGAATTTAATAAAAACTAAAAATTCTTTTCATTTTTTTCTTAATTAACCCATAAATGATAAAAGTCCAGGTTGACACTATGCAAGGTCAAAGACGTGATTAATGACAAAAAAATATGTAGAAGTTAAAGTGAATCACATCAACGCACACAATTATTTATTTTATACATTACTGTGGCACCAAATATTACATCTAACATGTTTTAGTCTATATTTAAATAAGCATGGCTCTGGATGATGGATTACAGTATTTTTCAGTACAGTATAGTCCAGGATCTGAGAGTTAAATGCTCTCGTGGTCTTGATACTCGTGGGGAAAGATAACAGTACATGAATAAAAGATTTTTCTCCTGTAGAAGCCTTTGTTATTTCAGCTGCCTAATGGAGTTTCTCCATTTACACAGTCTTTGGGCCAGGTCAGTGCCACACTGCGGGAAACCGCCGTCGGCCCATTTTGGCTTAATGTACACCACGAGATAATGCTCAAAGGTTTCCCGTTAGATTAGCTATCTCTTTTGCTTTGTAGTCTGCGTCTCTGTATTTCTAATTACACTGCTTTGATTAGTCCTTCAAACTACTGTCAGCTTTTTATTTTTTTTCCTTTGTATCTTATTCCGCAAAAGAGCAGCAGTTAAAAGCTTATTCATAAAAGATTATTATATTTCAACCAATAAATGTGAGGTTATGAAACATATTTTCATACAGGTGTGAACACATGCAGACGGATTAAATCTGGTGAATTTCTGGCAGTGTGAGTCCAGCTTTAGAGAGATTTGGACCGCATTTGGTTTGGCTTGGCCCCCGTCCACAGGGTCTAAAACAACCACTCACTGACCTGGCAACAACAATCCCACACTGCAGGCAGCTGTGTGGTTATGACACTGCTGCGACTGCTGTGTGTGCGTGTGTTTTCCTTCCATATAAAAACTATGGGTCATCTTACGTACACATTCTTATCTCACATGACAGGGGGCCGCAGAGTTTTGACACTGTTGGCATGTGCATACGTGAGAGCCTTCACATGAAGGACTGCAGGTTCAGCCGAGGTACACCTAAAGAGAATGTACATGATCATGACGATGCATCGGGTGTTTTACTAACACTGCATTTTATTAGTCTTGTCCCTGAGTTAACTCAGCATTTAAATGAATGGCTTTAATAAAAGTCTTTAGCTCCATAACAGGGGTGTTAAACATATGGCCCGAGGGCCAGATCCAGCCCGCCAAAGGGTCCAATCCGGCCCACTAGATGACTTAGCACACCTAATATTGAAGCAGTTGTGAAGGCTAAGAGGTGCAGCTTTCAGAAGTTAAATGAGTATCCTACTTCATGTAAATTGCTCCACCCTGACCAGAATACAGTTCTTTTAAATAACAATAAATTATTACTGAGGTCATATTTAAAGACATTAAACATTGTGTAAAATAAAGTCAACCAGCAGTTCCAGTACAAAAGAATCAGCGTCAGACTTCCATTTTAAAACACTTGTGGTGGAACCCGACAGCTATGGTATGGCCAAAACTTTAGATATGTGAATGGTTAGTAAGGTGCGAATAACTTAACCTGCTTCCTCAACAGCTTCCACTTTAGTTTGGTGTGGTGATGCCACCATTACCGCAAAGGAGTGGAAATGTATGGAAAGATGTAATGACAGCAAGTCGTAGATTGAGAGTGGAAAAACTGAGATATATTGTTGAAACTGCATTCTTTTCTTAAGATATCTCAGGATGATCATCATCTGTTATTAAATAGATTTATGTTTTTAAAATGTACTTCTTTACACTAAAAGAAAATGAAAAATGTGAAGGTTGTTATTATTTCTAGGTTATTCTACAATGGTTTTCCTGGTCCAGCCAACTTGAGACTGAATAACGCCCATGAACTAAAATGAGTTTGACACCTCTGCTCTATAACAATGTTCTCAAACTAGGTTTTGGGACACATGCTGTGTTCAGTAGGCTCTAATTTTAATTGGTCTGGGAAGAGAAGTCAGTCAAAAGGTAGTAATATAAAGAGCTGACAATAGGTACACCTAGCTAAAGCTTAAACAACTGATGATGCAACCAGGAAATTCTCCGCAGACCAGACTGTCCCATTTCAGAGACTGTTCAGTTTGGTTGATGCAGTCTTCAAAGGACATGGCCAACGTCGCCCGCAAAGGCCGCGTCCTTCAAAAGGCTGCAGCCCCTGAATTGAGACACAGCTAATAATTAAACTAACTGTTCGTTGAGGCCCTGCACCATCTTAATGCAGTTTAATGCCCCAGCCCGGGGCATTATTATACTTTATAGACTTTATGTTTGTGATGCTGCTGAATTATACACAACTACCATGAGGTAGTGTTTATAGCCAACTTAATCTCATCGATATATAGAGTGCACAAAATATTAAAAATACATCTCCGAATAACACGAGACAATTCAACAGCACACAAACTACAACAATCATAAAATTGAATTAGCACCTCTCTAAAAACGTCCCAACAAAAACTGAACATAATAACTTTCATGAAGGTGGGATTCATCGCAGAACTGTTGTATCACACCGGATGAGTTTAACTGAGTGTACTACACCATCAATCCAAAGTGTACTGCAGCCGCTGACTCAACAAGACTTTTACTAACATTTCTCCAACATCAGCATCACTGCAGAGTCGACCTTTACTCCCCTCTGTCTGTGGACAAACCTGCTGCTGCCGTGGCTTACACAATAACCTAGTTGTTTTGCTAACCGGTTCAACTTTACTGAGCTATAGGACGGGCTTTGCATAAGTCCCTGAGATAAGACCACAGATCATGTGTATTTTGCAAAGTCGCTGCAGGTTAAACTCAACCCGTTTGAGTTGTTGCTGTTGTGGAGAAGTCGGGAAACTCAAAGTACACAAACACAGAACAAAAGAGGCCAGTCATCACAATGAGTGTGTTTACCTTTGAATCTTAAGTATATTTTCTGGTAACTGCAGTATGACTGCTTTCGAAAGTTAGTGAGTAAATAAGGAGTTTACATATGGCAAATTAGTAAACTGTTGAAGCTAAACACCACACAGGTGCATTATTTAACAAACATGCAGAGCAGAAGCATCGGAGGCTGCTGTAGCATTAAAATCCTGCCAGGACACTTATTAAGAGTACATAAAAACTTCCTTAACGACAGGCTTCAACACAGTTTTCTCAGTATCAATAAATGCACTTCAATCTACAATCAATATCTTATTTTTTTCTAACCCTTCATACTACTTTTAATTGCTGCTGTTTGACTGCTGTAACAATTATTTTAATTACTGATTATTGTCCAGATTTAAATACTAATCATTTAGTCTACCAAAAATTACTAAATAAAGTAAAATTAAAGTAAAATTAACTTCCCGAAGCTCAAGTTGACTTCTTTTCAGAGCTTGATTTGTGCAACTAACAGCCAAAAAGTACCAATTTACACTCACACAAAACAGCAAAACTTCACAAATTTATATCTGGAGCTTGGGACTACTATGTTAACATTTAATTGACGACCAAAAGAGTTGCAGATTCATTTAAGCCACTTGACTAATTGATTAATGCTTCAGTTCAACAATGGTCCAGCATTACTTGCAAGATGCCTTTCCAAGAACTGGTTATAGTGTAGGGCTGCCACGATTAGTCGACTAATCGATGACTAATCGACTATTAAAATAATCGGTGACTATTTTAGTAGTCGACTAATCGGTTTGAGTCATTTTTCATAGAAAAGTACTATAAAAGTACCCCAAAATACTCTTACTGCAGCTTCTTACATTCAGATATTAGCAGCTTTACACACTCTCCCATGACAGTGAACTAAAGCTAAAAAGTGAACTTCCTGAAGCTCAAGCTGACATCTTTTTAAAGCTTGTTTTGTCTAATTAACAGCCAAAAAATATGAATTTGCTATCACATAATAAACAGCAAAGCCTCACAAATTAATAGCTGGAACGTGGGACTGCTATGATAGCTTTTATTTGACAACCACAAGAGTTGCAGATTAATTTTAGCCACTTGCCTAATCAATTATTGCTTCAATTTTATGTTTATGTTTATTTCATTTAGAAAGGGGCCGTGCACATTGATTAACATGATTACTATAGTTACATAAACGTGCCAGATTTAGCCACACAGGCTGATTTTCATCTGCAGTCCCTGGCAGGTTGATGGTAAATGTGTATATAGGAAAAACACATTCAAATAACATACAAAAGCACAGAAGCGCAGATAAAAGTGGATTGATGGCGTGTCCATAGAAGGGCACTTGAGCACAGAGTAAGCATGTAACCATAGAGAAAAGCACATAGCCACAAACACACAGAAGCACAAAGTAAAGCACATAAGCAAGACAGTGACATCACCATAAAACCAAAGCACATTATGGAAAACGTAATATACAAAAACACTTAAGACCAAACATGCAGTGAGAAAACAAGGACATAACCACTAATTCAGATCATGTCAACATGTTTGATTGTCCAGTATCCACTGTTTTACCACTACTACAACAATGTTACAGCATTAACTTGCAGCACTGCTTTCCAGGAATTGGTTATAGTGATTTATTTTAACCCATACCACCTCAGTGTGTACTGTGGGTGTGGATACAACTAAATGAGAGCATGCACAGTGATGTGCCAGAGTGCAGCCTGTACGCCACAGTGCACTTTTGCAATACATACTCATGCCTATAGTGCACCATAAGGAGAGCCCAATCCGTCCTAATTCAGGGCAATGGCCGGATTATGCAATGTGCAGAGGATTTCACAGAGCCCAGAAATGAAAGTCAAATCCTTCAAACGACGACACAGGAAAATCTATTCACCGGGAAACAGCCCAGACAAATGAGATTGATGGCAAACACAGTGTGCCAGAAGATACCAGAACATTCCTGCACACGGTTTAAATATAACCGGGCTGCTGGAGAGCATCTGTGTAAATGATGAAGCTTTTCCTGACACAGTGTGGGCAGAAAACGAAAGTGAAGAAAAACTTGAGGCAGCAACAACAGGACCTATGTGTCTGTGTACAATAACCGTCAAAACCAGGTGACACTCTGCTGCCCGTTGCATCTAACATTCCTAATGCAGGAGCCAAAAGACAAATATAACTAAGATATTTAATGTCTATAAAACTGGGAACAAGAGGATTTATTCAGGTCTGTTAGTAGCATCCATAAAACCTTCAAATATTTAATTATTTACACCAGCTTTTCTTTTTCTGTCTCCGAGTTAGCTCGCTGTGCCTGCGGAGGAGCCACAGATGTGATGGAACTGCCTCCGCTGCTAGCCGTTAGCCGTTAGCTCCCAATCAACACAAATGGAGCCACAAACGGTTTAACACGCACCGTTCACCCCGAGGACAGCCTCCAAACACTGACACACCCGCGGCGGATAAATTCACAAACTACCCGTGTGACTTAATTCATTAAAACAGACAACAGAGAGCGACAGACACTGTTAGCTTTAGCTAGCTAGCACTTAGCTTCCGAGATGCTGAGTGAACCAGAAGAAGCGCTGTTAGCAAAGCGAGCTAATCAGTCGCTCCGGGTACCTTACCAGGTCAAAACAAACAGGAACGCGCAGCAAGATGCATTAATTTCTGGTTTGGTTTCTGGAGCCGACGTCTGGGGAGACGGCAACTTCGATGGGATCAGAGCAGACGGTGTAGAAATATCGTCGGGAACATTGCAAAGACACTCGAAAATAATGTGGTTCCTGTTTCTTCTTTTTTTTGTAGCTCGGACTGGCTCGGATGCCCGTTCGCAGGTCGTTGCTTAGCGAGTCTCTCTCACACACACCCTCAAGGGACGAACCTGCCAAATACTAACCCCGCCTCCCTCACTCTGAACACAGCGGGAGACAGCTGCCAAATACTGACCCCGCCTTGCTCGCAGCAGACATGCAGGGACGGAGAACTTAACACATGCAAACACAGATGATTGTTTCCTCCGTGTAACTGTGATTAACTGTGTTTGTAGCTATTCATGACAGCTCATGCAACCAAGTACTGTACTTAAATTGGCACTTCACCTATTTTTATACTACTATATTTTACTCCTGTGGTCCTAGAAAGTCCAAGAGTATTTAAGTTAAGAAGAACTCTAATCCAAATTCAAAAACTAGAGTGCTAAAACTCAAATATGTGATGTCATAGTGTTCAGTGTAGCTCAAAAGTAATAATACACTGAGTTGCCAGTAGGTACATTTAGCTAAAGCTTTACAGATAGTCAATATGAACTAAACTAAGTACAAAAAGTAAGGAAATTTGTGTTTGGTAGATTATTTCTGTGTTGTAACAATGCTTCTTGGCAATAAATCTTATACCGTTGGAAAGCCTGTTTATTTCCCATTTATTTTATTTTTTTAAGATTTTTTTTTTTTCAGGGCTTTTTGCCTTTAATGGGCAGGGTGAAATGGGGAGAGAGAGAGAGATTGGGGGGATGACATGCAGAGAGGGTCGCAAGCCGGAGTCGAGCCTGCAACCGCTGCGGCGGCGATGAATCGCCTTGGTATATGGGGCGCCATGGGGCGCCGGCACTATCCACTACGCTACCGACGCCCCATTTATTTACCTTTTAAATGGTGCCACATTTGTAAGGAACATGCATTTGTGGGATGAGCAGCAGAGCTGAGTATGTGGGTTGCGCCCATGAAAAATTTGCCAAATCTTCTCTGGTAATGCCAAACACCTTTTTTTGGTGTTGCTATTGACTCTTGTTTTGAGCTTCTGGTACCCCCATGTGCTGACAATCAGGTGCCGTCACCGATAGGGCAACTTCAAGCTGGTGTTCCGCAAAACCAAGTTGCGGCATTATTTGGAGTGAGCGCTTGTACCATTTGCAAACTGAAGGCCAAGTTCCATATAACGGGGGATGTAAGAGACAGGCTGCGAAGTGGGCGCCCCAAGAAGAGCGTTTCCTCATCCTGTCAGCAATTCTGTAAGCAGTCTTCTACAGATTTGCAGTCAAGGTTTGTAGGACGATATGGCTGACAGCTCTCTGCCCAGACAATCCGGAACACAAATTCTAAATTCACATATGTTCTGATTTGCCGCTTGTCTTTGTCTTATAATATGGATACAGTATCATTGGGGTTGATTGTTAAGTTGGACAAAACAAACATATTGAATATTTCGCTTTATTCATAAATTATAATTTATTCTTTCCTGGTATTTTAAAGACCAGGGACATTTGTACAGTATGCACCTTGGCAATTCTGTTATCAGGGCTCCCTCAGTTAACTCAGATTAATCAAGAGCTGTGTCTCAGTTCAGGGGCTGCAGTCTTCGAAGGCTGCATTTGAAGACCAACAGGGTCACATCGGTGCAACCAAGGCTGTCCCATTTCGAAGGCTCCTTCAAATGCAGCTGAGAAATGCAGCCTTCTTTCCCAGAATTTGGAGGATGCAACAGATAAATCCTTAATGGCCCATGCTATCCCAAGATGCATTGCGTGCCAGTGACGATTATATATTGAGTTAGCCAACAGTTGTTAACTAGCTAACGGTTAACTGTTGATAACATTACTATTAGCTAAAAGCATGCAGCTTAAACAATCTTAATTTAATAAGCTGATCTGAAAACGGTCCATCAGTCTGAAATATATCAAACAGCGGTGTCTGCAGCGGTGAATTGTCTCCTCAAGTATTAAATTTAAAAAATAATAATAATAATAATAATCTCTAGGTCCATGATTTACGACTAACTAACTTACTAGCATACTCCTCCTTTCGTCAAGCGCAGCTGGTTGCTAGGTAACAGGAATGCCAATGGGTCGGGTTGAGAACAACTGCTGATGCAACCAGGAAATCCTCCACAGACCAGATCGTCCCAATTTGGAGGCCGTTCAGTTTGGCTGATGCGGTCTTCAAAGGACGTGGCCGACGTTGATTGCGAAGGCTGCGTCCTTCAAAGGCTGCAGCCCCTAAATTGAGACACAGCTACTGTGAAGCTGTTCCATAGACGATGATGGTGAAAGATGTTCTGGATGACACAGAGAGCAGCCGGGGGAATGATCTGAGTATAAGGGACCATTTTCTGCTTCAGAACTGACAACTCTACAATAGCCACCCAAGACCTGAACTTTGGTGTGCATTCTAAATTTTTCCTAGCTATTCGGGATCAGCAGGACCCGATAAGTATAAAAGACTAAACACTATTAACAATAATTAAGTCCCAATGTCTTCAAACGAGGCGATAATTAAAGGCCCATTTCCACCAAGCAGTGCAGTACACTTCAGTTCCACATCCTAATACAACATGCAAGGTACCCTGGGTGTGTGGTTGTTGATGTTCTGGGACACCAGCTCAAGTTCTACCTGTTACATGCATTGTTTTCTTTCAAAATACACTTCTGTTTTCACAGGAAATTTACATAACATTCTCTTTCAAAATAAATGCACTGCATCAGTACAACACCGCAAATTAACGTTTCTTTTTCCCTTCAACAATAAAAGCACGTGTTTAGGTTTAGAAATAAAGAACAGGGTTTGGCTTTAGAAGGGCACACCGCTCTCTCGGGTGCAAGTCAGTGTTTGTTGGGTTATGTGAACTGCATATATTTTAATTCTCACTTGGAGAAAAAAAAAAAAAAAAAAGTGTTGTGGAGTGTTGTTCCTGTGGGCCCCAGCAACACTAAACCCCTGAGCTTGCCTGAGAAGGACTAGATGTAAAAACCCATTTTGTTCTGAAAATGTCAGCGTGCAGCCTCGTTCTGTGGATGATAAACGAGGTGCAGACTTCCATCTGTGTCACCGGTGATGAGGAAATACAGTGAGTGCTGGACGGAACAATGAGTGACAACAACCCCACTCATATTTAAGGGTATTGTTTGCAGTGGAAACATGAGGGTCTAGGTACCATGTCCAATTTCAGCGATAGTAACAAGCTAAGATACTGTTAATTAAGAAGTACTCGTTTGAGGACACTGGGACTTGAGACCTGTTTCCACCAAATATTTTCAGTATGGTACCTTTGGAACCAAGAGTAACCCTTCAGACATGGTACCTAGACCCTAGGTCTGCTTATCAGGATAAGTGGTTACAGAAAGAAAGAAAGAATAAATGAATAATATTTATTAGATGCATTTAACTACTTTTCAGATTCAGATTAGTAATACAGAATATAATCAGCACATACATTATGATGTGTTATTATGGATGAAGTGAAAACTTTATTGATTGAAATCCACTTTCTAACTAGTAGTATATATAGTAGAAAAACTAAGCTCCACCTTTATGCACTTTTACCCGCTGCAACATTAATGTGATGTACACACTAATTAACATAACATACATTATTCTGAAATGTACCAGCCTGCATAATGAGTACTTTTACTCTTTGTTCTTCAAGTGTATTATGATGCAAATATTTGTATTGTTCTTTTTATTAAAGGTCCAGTGTGTAGGATTTAGTGCCATCTAGTGGTGAGGGTGCAATACTGAAACTTCTCCTGTGTGCCAAGCATGGAGGAGAACTTCGACGGTCTACGCAAAAACATGAACAGCCCCATCTAGAGTTGGTGTTTGACTTGTCCGTTCTGGGCTACTTCAGAACAATTATTTTTACTTCAGCAAAACATCAGAGTATTTCTTCTACCACTGTTCACAGTAAGTATACGCTCTCACTTTTTGAACCCCTACAATTTTTTTGTTTTTTTAAAAATTTGTTTTAACTGAAGAAATGTAAGACACAAACTGACATTAACAACCTTCTCACATACGTCAGCAGAGTTGACCTGAATTCCCACCAAGTATCATATTCCATACAGCTGAAAGTCTCAGTACATGTTCATGTATGATATTACTGTCAGTGGTGTATGTTACAGTTTGCTCCACTAACCTGCTTTTTTGTAGGAGCTTTCATCTGCGTCTCACTGTCTTCATCAGCAGATAGAGTTTGCTCCTCTGTCACCAAAGAGATAGTTACAGCCTGATGTATCAATAATATCCTAATAGTGTCACTTCTTCACAGTAAATGCTTTTAGATTTGCAGTTCTTTACATTACAGAATCGGGTCGTTTTAGTATATTGTTGCACCTGATGAGATTTGTTAAGTCTGCATGTATGAGAGTAAGTTTCGTTTTAACGTTACAAGGGGAGGGCTCATATGAAATGGGAGGTAATGGGGACCTCTGCAGGGAAATCTTAAATGTCAGACACTTCATTTCCTGCCTCTTGGTGAATTTTCTGCACCATTTGAGGTGGAAATGTCTATAATTTTGTACAAATAAAAGTTCCCTGCTACTTTCTTCCTGTGCACATGTTTGAAAAATTGAGGCTGATGTGTCTATGACTCAAGACTGGATAAATGCAATGTCCTTTAAATAAAGATACTGTTATAAAATGTACAATTATCATCTGTAGGCTTCCTGTTATTGTCAGTTTTAGTGACACTGACTTCACATGGAGCTCCCCAGGAAATTTTAATCCAGATTTTTTGCCTGTCTGAGCTAAAATGTGTGTAAATGAGTGTCTTTGTGTATATGTGAATGTGCACAATAATTTATGAGTCCAATCACTGAATGATTAAGAGTCAAAATATCCCTGTATTGATAACTATAACATTCATTAGATTACTGTTGCCTGCGCTTTGCCTGATAGAACCAGTTGGTATATACCGCCACCTGGTGGACTGCTTGTCTCACAGCACTTTGATTTGAAAGAGCTTCATCTTCCCTCCTCTGTTCACATCTACAACAGTGTTGGCTCAGTTCCTATAGGCCGGGAGCCAGGTTCAGCCCACATGATGTTTTCTGCTACCTTCCTTTCATTATTATTTCCTGTTAGCCTGTATACACCTAAGGCCATCACAAGCTGATAACAAGCACCCCCAACTCGGGGTGGTTCAATCTCAGGGGGCCTAAACCCCCCTTTTTGGGACATATTTCTGGCAAAATGACATAAATGCAAATATCAGGGCACTACCATGGCATAAAGTGGTCAAGTTGTGCTGTAAGATCACTGGTGTTACTTTTAATAACCTACAGGATCTGTATGAAGAGAGGGTCACCTCTAAAGCTCGGTCTGTTGTCTCAGACTCTCAACATCCCCTCCATGTTGAGTTTCAGATGCTTCCTAAATGTAGCACTAAGCATTACAGATCGTCCTTTGTTCCGTCTGCTATCGCTTATCTTAATCATCAGTGACCACTAATTGTCCATGATTTACCCCCGGCAGTGTGTGAGACTGGGTTCTGTGTTATGTATTGTACTGTCTGTTTTTGTTTTACTTTGACTATTGTCTGTATCCCAAATCGTACCTTAAATAGTCAAACAAGTATGAAATTTGGCAAGGAGTATCCTGACACAAAGAGGAAAGTAGCCAAATAAGATTGTGGGGCTTGCTGCCATTTTATTTCAAAATATTACACACAACATCCCCCCAAAAAAATGACTGTCTGTTTGACAAATTCTCATAAAAAATTACTACTTTTATCACTTTGCGTTAAACAAATTTAGGCCAAAGCAAGTGTAATTTTCAAGATAGAAAGGTCAACCTGGGCTCAAATTGAAGCTTATCAACTTGGGTACAAGTGAAGCAGTGATATTAAACACAAAGATATGAAAAGTAATCTTTTTTTTTGAGAATTTGTCAAACGGACAGTCATTTCTTGTTTTTGTTTTTTGGAGGATGTTGTGTGTGATATTTTGAAATTAAATGGCAGCAACCCCCAGATGCTTATTTGGCTACTTTCCCCTTTGTGCCAGGATACTCCCTGCCAAATTCCATACTTATCATATGCCCTAATATTTGCTTTTACATCATTTTGCCAGAGATATGGGCCCCCTGAGACCAAACCTCCCTGAGTTGAGGGTGCTTGTTATCAACTTGTGGCCCATGATTTAGGCTAACAGGAAATGATAATGAAAAAAAGGTAGCAGAAAACATGATGAGGGCTGGACCTGGCTCTCGGCCGATTATTACATGAGTTAATCCAATGAATGAAAGTCAAACATGAGCTGCTCTATAGACACTTTATTGCTGTTTATTGTTTTACACTCAATGGAATGTTTAACTGTGTGTTTGGTGGGCCGGTCCAAACACTCACCCTCCAAAATATCTGTTACCAAACCAAGATTTAAATAGCAAAAACAACTCTAATGCAGTGATACAATATACATGACACTATAAAGTCTTAAGGTGAATTCATCCTCACTAACATATAGGCTATACTGGCTCCATTTACAAAATGCTTCTTTGTATATATTTATATATAAGATATAAAACAAGAGTAATGCACATTCTTCAAAAGGTAAAGAAAATGTGGTGTTTCTGTGTATATTCAGATATAGATCTGTGTGTGATCTGTTTGGTGGCAATAAAACAACACCCAACAGTCATTGTTAGCGAGTGTATCCACAGCATACAGAATAATAATTACACGTTTGACAGCATTGTTCAGGAGATCTACTGGAGGAGAGATACGGTCGTAAGAGAGCAGAGTATCATCACCCACAGAGGAGTGTAGGAGACAGTGAAATGATCATCAGGGGTACAAATGAAATGGCATAAGTATATGCTCTATGAGTGTTGTTTAGTGATTGGACAGTAAGTATGACTCATACAGATTTCCCCCTTTCAATGTTAAAGAGAAGTCGAACATTTTTAAATCTCACGTACTGGTCCAAAGCTCATTTTCATGAATTAATGACACTGTTCACGGCCCGTTTCAAAGGATAAGTTTGATAATAGTCTGTATTTTCCCTGTTGTGATCCCATGAATCGATCCGACGACACATCACGTCATCTATCTTATTCCTCTGTAGTGCTGTAGCCAAAACAACACAATTACAAACATATCAATAAGCCCACTGGGTGCACTGGGTGATATGGTTCTTTCTTACTATAAACATGGTCACTGTAGTTTGTTTAGAGTCAGCGTCTGCTGCCATAAATACTCAATTGACCACCTAATGTGTATTCATCCACAGCTGAAAATAGTCCTGAACAAACATACCATTCACCAGTGTTGTAGAAACTACAATAAAACTGTAGTTTGCCAAACTACTGCCTACTTCACAGTGAATCATAGATAAAATACATCTTAACTACTCTGATTGATGTGTTTGTCAGCTTTTTAGGCTCCAAACGTTGGTGTTTTGTAGTGACCTAGTGCAGTTTTTCCACTGGAGGTAGTGTAACACAAAGCACTTGTTTTTTGACCAAGACATCAGCGAGTTTCCTGCCGGGATAGTGCCCCCAAAACTGTGTATTTTTAGCCAAAATATGTTTTTTTTCCTCACCATAACCAAGCGGTTTTGTGCCCAAACTTAACCACGTTAACTACAGCACTATTGAAATGTAAGTTTTGAACATATCCGCCACATAATAATGCACAAGTGTAACATATTTGTGGTGTGCTGAAACATACAATGCTTACATTTTTCTGGCATTTGGGTTGTCCTTACCTAGGTAACTCAAGGATGTGTCTGGGACAGTTTGGAGACCTGGAAAGGGACGACGATGACGACATGCAGCAGGGGGCAGCAGGCTGGAACTGAAGGACACTGCCTTTGTACGTGGGGCGCCCGCCCTATCTACTGAGCTCCTGGGCCTTAAGGGTGTTTTAATAGGAGGACAGGGAGCAGCTGTCGGACAGCTAAACGTCAAGGGAAACTCATAGTATTCATTTGCAGACGTCTTGGTTACAAACCAGAGGTGATTTTAGTCAAATAGCAGGTGATTTTCATAAAGTGACAACTGTGGCCAATGAGCTGTGGCACTGTGCCGTATTGTACGGCAAAAAAATGTCATGAGAATACCTTGAATGTATAGTTTGTAATTAACGAGTAAAACTGCCACCCAACCACTACAAATTCAAGTTAAACTAGTAACTGAACACGTAGTTAACTACTCCCGAACTCCTGTTTGAGGGAAGTTTATTAAAAAGTTAGAGTCATTTTGCTTTTTTTTTTAAATATATAAATGAAAGGATTTATTCCTGACCTGTTTATAAAAAATGACATCTTCAGTAGGAATGAATGGGCTCAGGGCTCAGTGCCACAGACACTGTAGATTTAGCATATTGTCATGGGATGTTCACATTAACAAAAGAAGACAGAGTATCACCAGCCTTATCCTTTAGGGATGCTATCATACGTGGGTCAATACAGTGGTTATATGTGCAGTTTATATGAGATATTATTGCTTCATTACACATTTATTTCAAGAGGTGGAACTAAAAAAATCTTTAAACCAGCAAAAATATAAAACAGATAGTCCTTTGTTGGTGTAAACTGCAGACAGTCTGGCTTTCATAGTGTGTTTAACAATCAGGAAGTTTAATGAACTCCGATCCGCAGACTGTTCTGTATGTAGCGATGGCACAAATGAACTATTTTATATTCAATATCTATTGTAACTATACCCTGCCGGTTAGTTAGGTCATATTTTACAAAATGGGTGCTGAAGAGTCGTGTGTTTGACACATATGATGAGCGTGGACACGGTAAACACACACACACAGTGGTAGATCTCCTCTATCTGACTGAATAGCGACTTCTGTATTATATGTAACCACACTGACTGCCTCTCCTCTACGAATACAGAGAACCAGGTTCATTCATCGCTACAACCCTTTGAAACATCCAAAATGTTGGCATTGTACGAATGTCCTACCTGTCATAGTGAATACAGAGTGGTGAAAATCTTAACAACTCAAACACCCACACATTATTTATCAAAGGAAGGTTTCTGCCCGTTTCTTCAGAATTACACATTCTTCACTTTGAAAGAAGTCTAAAAGCAAAAGAGAAGTCCCTTTAAGTAACAACTGAACAAACCTACAACTGTTTGAACACAGATGATGGTGTCTCGTCCACTATTTGACGAGCGTTAACTACAGTTGTAAAGACTGGAGTGGTGAGTGACTGTAACTAGAGCGATGGCCGACTAAAAGGAGCCCACCGGCTTCTTATATATACGAACTAAAGATATCTCTTAATGTGCTCGACAGATCTCAGGCAGGAGAGGGAGGAAGTACAGTTTGATTGCAGAATACATCTTGTACTTCAAGAAAAAAAACAGTCCTGGTGGTATTGTCGTCTTTTTTTGTTTTGTTTCACTTGATCCACGTGTGCTGGGCAGCCGAGGTTTTAGGCTTCATACACCCTGAGGAGGAAACAAGAAGAGAGTTAATTTGTCTGTGATTTCAAACACTTGTTTAATTGTCCCTCAAAAGCCTCTTTCACACATAGTTCCTGATAAATTACTGGAGTAACCTTTCAGGCACTGCTGGTGAGGGTGGGTTCTGTGTGGAGTTTGCGTGTTCTCTCCGTGTCAGCATGGGTTGTGCGTGGGAGTGTGAATGGTTATCTGTCTCTATGTGTCAGCCCTGTGATAGTCTGGCGACCTGTCCAGGGTGTACCCTGCCTCTCGCCCAATGTCACCTGGGAGAGGCTCCAGCCCTTCCCAAGAGAAAATGAATGAATGAATGAACACATTCACATTCACGAACGTTCCCATTTTTTTTACACATGCCACAGCAATACCGGAATACTGGACGCAAGGGATAGTCCAGCAGATGGCAATAATGCAACACTTGTGGATGCAAACTGCCATAAAATTCAACAGAAGAGGAAGATGATGGTGCAAGGCCAGATGTACAGGTAGTTGGTGGAAGATCGGTGGAAGATCAGCGGTTCGATCCCCGGCTCCTCCAGTCCACGTGTCAAAGTATCCTTGGGCAAGCTCCTGAACACCAAATTACTCCCGATGGCGATGTGTAAGTGTGTGAAAGCTCCCTTTGCTATGTAGCAGGCGGCACCTTGTACGGTAGCCTTGGACACCTGTGTGTGAATGTGACTCGTAGTGCAAGAAGTGCTTTTAGTGGTTGGAAGACTTTTCTAGTCGACTCAAAGCACTTTTTACACTACAAGTCACATTCACCCATTCACACACACATTCATACACACACATTCATACACTGGTGGCCGAGACTACCATAGCACCTGCTACTCATTTTTTTTTAAGTCATCACAATTTGGGGTTCAGTATCTTGCTCAAGGATGCTTCGGCATGGGGGGGCGCATAGCCAGGGATCGAACCGCTGATCTTCCAATTGGTGGACGACCTGCTCTACCTCTGAGCCACAGCCACCTACGTGTTCCTTCCTGCAATGTTCTGTTTTCACAAAACAGCTGTACCAGCATTTTCCCTGAACAATTAGGAGAGCCGTTTTCTCATATGAGCTCCGGACAATGTCTGGAGAATCAGGTCTGGACATTGTCTGGAGTTTCTCTTTCATACATGGGAGATCGTCGGTGTCAGAAGCGTTCTCACCTACTGGAAATACTCTAATTTGGATTAGGTGAGGGATGGCGCTTGGAAGAGCGTGCAAGAGGCAGGACATGACACGGATTACCCCGCAGTCACACAACCGGTTCGTAATTGCGTCATAAACAACCGAGTCTCTTGCCATTTGTCTGACAATTTTGACTTGCACCCTTACTGAAGAAGTTCCCGTTTTGTAAACAACCCTTTTTCTTCACCCTTGAACGTTTGTTCTCTTCTGGTTTTGCGCAAGCCTCATAATAACATCATCAACACATCTATTCACTCGCTGTCAATTCTCCGGACAATGACCTCCTCTATTCACACATGGGCTCAATCAGACACTTGAAAGATTTTGTACAAAGTGTGTTTAGTGTCTGATCGAACTGATTTGGACATTTGCATTTGGGCTGAGCTCTTGAGGAGGAAAACTGGCGGCGCATATTTCCCTGGATATCGATCCCTGCTCCTGTTCACACATGACCCCATTTTCATGAAATGTTCCTGCACATCTCAGGGATAGACTGCATGTGTGAAAGGGGCTAAAGATTCTCTCTTTTTACGAGCTAGATTTTTCTGTCAGCATCATACGCCTCCTCCACCAGGTGTTTTCCTTTGGTCTCAGTTTCTTGTATTTAATTTATTGGCCTTGTGGGTTACAGATCTAATCACCCCGTAGCCCACAGAGTCTCGGTGCAAATGTTCTTTTGTGCTCAGCAAAATACTGAATCTCTGCCTCCTCCACGGGGCTTTCAGTGTGTGGCTGACCCTGACCTCTGATCTCCCCGTGGTGGAGGGAGGGTGAGAGGAGAAAATTTAACAAAACAGATCAATGAAGCTTCACAAAGACGCCACTGGACATGGTTGACAACTCTGAGTCAGTGACAGCAGACGCAGGGTGTGTGGTTGGCAAAGCAGTAAAAGCTACAGAAATCTAACATCAGTTATGAGTCTTATAGTGTTGTGTCTTACTAACTGTGTCTTACGATAAAAGAGTCATCATTTTGGCTGTATGAGGGCGGCAGAATCAAACTGTGAACACAACATTGGTTTAAGTTGGTTTGGTGAACATGTTAGTGATCCAGTTAGGGATCCAGTCTTTGCCCTGAGAGAAATATTTGACGATCAGCTGCTAAATGCTCCACTACAGTATATTCATCAGCTGTGTGAAAAACACACTGTAAAGCTCTGTAGAGCAGAGGGGAACTGCACAATCTGTGATTACTGATTTAGCTGCTTTGAATAATAATGACCGTTACCATCTGCAGCCCGATTAGGTTATGTTGCAAACTGCATACTGACTGGAGCTAATTAAAACAGCAATAACAATATTTATGAGAATATTTGTACAACAATGCCCCTCATTCACTCTTTTGTTGTGAGCTTAGGACAAAATGTTCAATATTGTCTTTTAGTATCTTGGACATATCCTTGGAAACAATGCATCTTAACCCCTCGGCCACAAAGACAATCAACCTCCAAAAATTATAGGATGTATGATTAAGTCAGATTTTGGCAGTGAGTTTTAGGATGATCACCTGTGCTTGTCCTTCCAGATGCGGAACCATTTGACCAGATTCTTGGTGCTCTGAAGTTTGGGATGAAGACAATACTCCTGCCCTTTGAACCGAGCCACGTTCTCCATCGTCACACTGAGAGACAGAAGACAAGCAAACAAACAGCAAATGTTAGAAAGTAAAAGAATTTAATGTTATTCACAAAGCATATGAATAATAATTCATTGATAATCTTGTGCAATCCCATGATAGTTAACAAGACAGTTCCTGTTGCTTAAAGTCAGCCGTCTTCTTAACAAGTTTTACAGCTCCAAAAGTGACGTGACTATAACACTTATGTTCTGTCACATGTCAAATATTAACTCATAATACCTTGGGACCCCAACCTGCTTGCTGTTGTAGCATAGGGACATGTATTTTTCCAAAAATATGACAAATTTTGAATGTTCTTGGGTTCAAGGTAAAACTTCAGCCACAGTTAAAACACATTGGTCATAGCTGAAGTAATACTGAACACATCAAGGAGAAATATGCATTAACCAACCTGACAGCTTCAATGTATTATGTGGTGGTCTTACAGCTCAGGTAGGCAGTTTAATTTTGGCGTCATTGGGCAAAAATCCCATAATAACCTTGGAGACATCGTGTTGTGTTGGCCTAATTTAGATGGTAGAGCCTACAGTAAGTGAACATGGTGAGTGAGGAAGTTATTGTTGAGCTGCTGACTTTCGGACTCCAGGAATCGCATCCAAACACAAACTGTTCATAATAAATATTCTTTATATTTATAATAAATACACCACAATAATAATAATTTTTAAAAAACAGCGCCAATTAATCAGTCAGTGAGAATGTGTGTGTGTTGGGAGGCATAAGCACATACAACGAGGAGCAGCAGCAACTCACTGACCGACACCAGCACACCGTGAGGATGGAAAAAGGGGGCTTGTTGGGGACGGAGCACCTGCTGCAGCGAGTGAACACGCTGTCTATGGTCATTTTGACTTGACCAGTGGACTTCAATACAAGCTGCTTGGCTGACATGCTTTACTTTTGAAACCAGCCATCGGCGATTTGACCAGCTGAGTTGCAGCCGGCTTAAGTTGAGTTCACACCGCTGCATCTTTTGTCCGCAACGTTCTAAGACAGTTTTGTCTTGTCATGAATCTTTGGTCTGAACTGGGCTTTAAAGACACATATATCCAGATTTAATTTGAAGGAGCACATTGATTGTAAGGAACAAAGCATATACTGGGAACAAGCCTTTTCAAATTTACGTGAGACTTGTTGGTCCCAATAGTACCCATTTTCATTCAGATATCTTGAGGTGAGAGTTCAAGGGACTCCTTTTAATTGGCCATGCCAGCTGTTCCGTTACCAAAGCTTAGTGTAAATGTGGGGCTTTATTTAGCCTCCCTGGCAACAAGTTATGGCAACATAGTTGGTACCAATGGATGCCTTACATTGTCTAGTTTTACAAGAAACTCGCTCAAAAAATGAGCGTGCCACGGCCTCTTAAAGACAGTAATGTCGGTCCATTGGGGTGGGGCGTGGTGGGGCAGTCATTGTATCAGGGTGGCCATGCCCATTGTTATATTTCTCAGGAAACATGAAATAGTTTGAATGTCTCTTCCTGTGAATCCTGTTTCCAGGGATAAAACCCTATTATAGAGAGACTTAGAGAAGAAAATAGAGACAAATATTTGACATTTAGACCCCAGTGCAATTATTTGGCTACAAAATAGTTTAATCGGGCTGCACAATATATTCAGAGACACAGACAACCCTGTTATCCTCACCAGTTTGAGAGGAGGTTGAGATCAACTACAGGAGCCAACTTGAAGAAAAAGCTTTTTGTATGAATTTCCAAAGAACTGATTTAAGGATATTCACAACCACCTGGGAGCCAGTCTGAGTCATCTGAATGGAGACGATCAAGTTGTAGCACATTTGACATGTTTTTGCCCCAAATTTAAGCTGCTATTCTAAACCACCCTAAATAACATTTCCGCAGTTAAATGCCCTCATAATTGAAAAGAGCAGCTTGCACAGGGCGGCCAGTTTCTTGGCAATGGACTAATATTATGGAGCTGCCACTGAAAAATGTGACATGTAAGCTCATTGAATCAATTGGTCTGTCTGTAACCCTCTGCTTAAGGCAACGGTAGAGACAGTCTGCCTGCATGTGGCATATTCAGGCCAAAACAAGGGAAATGTGGGAAAAACACCCAGCATGCCATGGGGCCTCTCCATCCAGTGACACACTCAAAGGCTCGCCAGCCCATGAATGCTAAACAAGTTGACTGGGAGAGAAAAGACTTGACTCTCAATAAAGACGCTGCATTCAGGAGTTATAAGGATTTAGGTTAAAGAGTTTTGCATCTGTTTTCCTGCTCATTCAGTTGTCACTTTGTTTGGCTGCTCAGAGGCAGCTGTACATGCTTTGTTATGGAAGAACTGGGCTTTGAGAGTGTGTGTTTGTGTTTGATAGAGACGACATGAGAGTGCTTTTGTATGCGTGCATGCCAATGGACTCGTATCTGCAAGGCTGTGATAATAAACACACCCTGAATGTTCATCCGTGGCTGCTCAGTAGAGGTGAAATTTAACCTAATTACTGTGTTAATTTGAGCTTTAGTTCCTCCTCATTATCATTCACCTGGGCGGCTGGAGCGCAGCCACTGGCTCTAATATGGTTAACAAAATGTTTCAGAAGCACAGGGGGAGAAAAGAAAGGCTGCGAGAAGAAGACTGTAAGAGCATGAGGGTAAAGGAGAAAAGAAAGAAAGAGATTGTGGTGTTCCTTATTTAAATTTTCTACATTTAAAGGGGAAATTTTGTACTTTTAAATGTATTACATTCATTTCACACCAAAGAGTTACTGTGCTGCCATAAAGTGCACAACATAGCTAAAAAGAGCTTTACCTTCACCAGAGACAACAACATGCAGCCTCTACTTGTTAAAGGTCCAGTGTGAAGGATTTAGGGGGATTTATTGGCAGAAATTGAATCCAATATAGTCAGTACCCCTGGTCTGTTTGAGAGGAAAAGATCACGAACACTGAAGGATCCTAACCATAGGCTGTGTGAATAAAGGACGTAGCTACCAAGACGGTTTGTGGACTGCCGTTTTGAAGCCTGAAGTTTGGCATTTCAGCTGTTGCCATCTTGGTTCGTTGGAGCCAGAACTGACCATATCTGGATGAGAGGTTGGAGCTGTGGAGAAGCGAGGGGTGGATCTGATTCATAGACTGTGTCACCCAAGGCAGCCCGCCCCTTAAATAGGCATAACTTTGGGCCTTAATAAAACGTAAACACTTGAGTTATATAAATAATTACCCCTGTGCAGTTGTCATGAATGGGGACATTAGCTATAAAGACTAAAACTGTTTCTGTACCAGGCTGTAAACTTGTTTATTTCTGCTGTAAAGTTGGGCATTTTAACATGGTGGTCCATGGGGACTGACTCTGTTTTAGAGCCTCAAGTGGCCATTCAAGGAACTGCAGTTTTTGGCTGCATTTTCCTGCCTCAGAGGTTGCCACTTGATCTTAACCGAGAGTTCACACTTGGTACATGGGAGAAGTTTCAACTGGTTACAATCTTCAACCCTCACCGCTGTTACATTCATTTGACAGCTACGACTTTGCAGATTAGGATGTAACATACACGTGCCAAAAATTATACAGAAGTAGCTCAAATGAGCTCCACCTCCAAAAGCAACGATAACATGCTTATTACATGTAAATTAATCAGTATTACTACTCTAATAATATAATATGACACTGAGTTATTCTGCATAACTTTAATTTGAGTACATTTACTGATAATACTGGTGTACTTTACAGAGTGGTATGACCACTTCTGCTTCAGTAAAGGATCTGAATACAACTGCCAGAGGCTTAACACGGGGCAGAAGAAGAGACGCAGCAAGAAAAACAAACAAACAAAAAAATACTGAGTGATAGGAATAAAAAGACGGGAGAAAAGAAGATCAAGTAGAAAAAAGGACTAAATCGAAAAGAGAAAGAGAAAGAAAATGGAGTGAAAGAAAAGGAATCAGGGGAAAACAGGGACATTTTGTGGGAGCTTGTCTGTGTGGTTTAGGAGTGGTCGCTCAGAATGCCAAACTGAGCGCCGTAAGCCAGACGGCCACAACAAAGGCCAGAGGGGGTACTCTCTCCCTCATTTCTCTCCTGCTCTCTTTCTTTCTGTGGCTTTCCGGAGCCCGCTGAGGCTCATTTTTCACTGGGCACCAGCGGCTGGTGGCCCCCATCTCATGCTAATAGAGCAGCCTTAAATAACGGCTGTGAGGCGGGTAACACCCACTCACACAGAAACAGACCTGGGAGCTGAAGCAGCTCTAACACATGTCAGTGTCTGAAAACACTGCATATCTATTGTCCTTAAGAACGTCATATTATTTTAGACACACACTGTAGACACATAAACATGAATCGTCAATATTTGTTGATATATTTTAATTCTTTTATTAGTGTTTTTTGTGACAAGATTCAACCACTATCAGTCACTTTAAGAGTTGGGTAGTAATGGACTACATGTGATCGTGATTACATGATCAGACGACAAAATAGCCCAGATTACATTTAATAAAACATGTAATTAGATTACAGTTAATTTGTCAATGGTTACTTGATTACATTTTTTTTATAACGCCTTTTATATTTGGCTATTTGAAAATTACAAAAAAACAATGTTCTGTGCAAAAGCCATTCATTTGCATTAAAAATGTTTTGAGGAGCATTTGTGGAGCACAATTTTTGTGACTGCGTCAACTTTTTTAGTGCAAGGTGCAATAGTTTTGAGATTTTGCCGAAATTCACAAGTATGCAGATTAGATACCTTTTTTTTTGTAATCCAATAGATTATGGTACTAATTACAAAAATTGCAGTGTAATTTGTTTTCAATAACTGACCACATTTCGAAGTATTTTGAACGAACCCTTGAAAAGTTGGTTATTTTTGTTACTGATTATAGAGTATCAACTTAAAAACAATACTTCAGCTCCAACTAATGATTTGTTTTCTATTTCGATTGATTTACCTTTAGTTTTTGGTTAATTAATTAATAATAAAATGTCCAAAAATTCTGAAAAATGCACATTACAAGTTCCCAGAGCAGATATCTTCAAATTGCCTATTGTATATGGCCTAAAAAAATCCAAAAATATTTATTTAAAATGCTATAAAACTGAGAAAAGTAGAGCAGTTCAAACAAACAAAGTGTAAAGCTTTTTCGCTTGATATCCAACTTTTCATAAATTATAAATCCATGAATAAATTTGTTTCAGAAACATTTTCTATCCATTAACTAACTGAATTATAGATTAATCATTTCAGCACTGACAATACTGAAATGTATGGGATCCATATGATCCTTATGTACACACTCTTACATACTGGTAAAGGAAATTATTTTCATGTTTAATTTGAGTAAAAACACAGGTGTTTTGTTAATTGTAGAAAAAATACTACTTCAATTTAATTACATTTCACCAGTGTTCAGTCAAAACATCTCATTGCCAGTTTTAAAGATCATTCATATTTCTATCTCTTAGGAAGACACTGAATTGATTTACATTTATTTGATCTAAACCCTATAATCCACTATCTGCCTAACTCTAATGTTGAGCTTGAAATGAGTCTAAATACTAAAATCTAATTGTGCAGATTTGGATGTTTGTACCTAAAAGACACAGGTTGATGCCAGATTTCACATCCACATCATCTGTCTTTCTCACTGTTACCCACACTAGACTCTCTGTGTGATATTGTAATATTCCAGCAGGTGGCAGCAGAGTTTGTGCCTGGAACACATAACAGACTCCAGGGAGGCTGACATAACATCCCCATCTGTTGTCTCCTCATGTAGCTTTGACATGAAACTTCAAATGAATTCCACACAGAAATCACGGCTCACATTTCCAGCTACATATGAGACTCCATCCCCAGGAGTTGACCCGAGATCAGTCAAAAAAAATATACGACATACATAATGTATGTTAAAGTTTATTTATTTAAAGTGGTCTTTTTATCCGAGCACGGCGGGATACTGTGAGTGTGTTTGGATCCTCTCTCGAGGAGGAAGAGGAGGCCTCGTTATCATGCTGCCTTCCATGATGGCTCAAATTGAACATAATGTCTGTCTGTCTCCTGGAGTTGTGACTTTATGGGTCAAAGGTCAGACAGCAGAAAGGGAAGAGGTGGATGGATCATACAGACAGTCTGTATTTAAAAAAGCGAGACAAAACTGTAAGTGACACTGCAGTTTGGGATGCAAAAATCCAGCAGAAAAATACAGGGGATGATATTTTTGTCTTTTTTATTTTTAGATAACGTAATGATGCATGTGCACAGGGTGCACACTTGGCACACAGCCTACGATACTTTAAATATGAATAGAATAATCTTAACTGTACCATACTTTACCATTAAATGTCTGGACATTAAGATGAACCCTTGATTGTCATGAACAAAGTGCTTGAAAGTTCTGGAAAGTGATGTCTCTTTATCTTTCCCCACCTTTCCAAAGAATAAATCATTTCACGCTCCTGACCGCGGGGTGCCATTAAATCATCAGTTAATCATCACACACTGTAAATCAGCCAAAGTGCTTTAAGCACCGAACGAGTTGACGGGATGTTTTGATAACGCCTGTACGGCTGCCAAATATTTTTATGGTCAGGGCACAGTCACAGTTGTATAATCTGTGTGTCAGGCAGGTACAAACACTGTGAATATTATGATGTGTAGTGCATGCCAGCTCAGAGAGGAAGAAGGGACGAAGAGGTGGAGGAGAAAAAGCAAGAGGAGAGGCAGAGATGAGTAGGAGAAGGTCAAGGGATCAAGGAAATGAAGCATACAAAGGTTAAAAAAGGATAAAGAGGTAGGAGACAGAAAAAGTGGAAAGAAATAAGTAAAACAAACAGAGACGGAGAAATCAAAGTCTCACTCACAATATCATCTTCTCTTGGCAGAACGGGTGTTTGGGTTTGATCTCCAGCTTCTGTACATCCTTGTATCTGATCTTTGGTCCTTTTCTGGTGCACCTGCACTTGTAGGCTGTCGAGAAACAAACACACACATATCATAAGGCTCACTTTCATCATCGACAGTAAAATAATGAACTTGTAATGCTGGGGATAAAAAAAATAATGGAAACTGATGATGTTGTGCGACAGATTATTACAGTTTGTCTCAGTCAAACGTCTGCAGATGCTGAAGTGATAGAGAAGTTAATTCTTTGTGATGTGACAGCAAATTGGCTCTCCATCATTCAGCTAATCTTTAAACCACACAGTGACACGGGGGGATTACAGGAGGTCATACTCAAGTCGGGCTGAAACATCACATGCTGCACAAACACTGCTTCTATCAGACTCCTGAATTCATGTACTTATACAGCACAGTGCATGTAAATGTTTTAAACAAAGATTAAGTCACATATAATCATCTTCAATATATAAATTAATGAATTATAATTTCAGGATAAACAATTTCCTCCTAGTTGCGTGCTATTAACCTGCAGAAATAAACTTTTGGGTTAGGAAAAAATGGCTCAGATGATTCATGAATCCACACTGACTGTGAGGCAACATGTGGCTTCAACATAAAACCTACTTTTCATGCTGCTTTTCTATCAAACTAACGCATGCAGCCACACTTCTTGATCATCTTTACATTTATCTAATTTCAGTCCAATATCTACATGAGGTCCATCTCTCTACTTGCTGTGACTTTACGCTGCAGGATAAAGGCAGAGGAAATGAGTTTTGCTGGGTTGTAATATTTGTGATGGGAGGTGATGACCTGGATAGTCCAAGGTTTCTTTCATCCATCACCTGCTCTCTGTCCTCACCGCCGGCCACTAAATCTGTCACGAGGCGCACAGAGGAGCCAGCACTCGGCAGAGACACACAGGAGAACACTGACATTAATTGTAGCAGTGTATACTGTGTAATGGGGGTTTGGATGGAGGTAAATGGCTTCAGGGATATCCTGTCCTTCTTAAAGACATGGATCTGTTTACTCGTGTGTAACCTGCAATCTAGGTGATGACAAATAAAACATTTTATCTAAGAATTTAAGAAATTTAAATGATTTTAAAAATTTAATAGAAGTTAATGGTTTGAAAGTTATTGATTTTTGGCCCAGACTATGATGCTATGTGAGTATATTTACATAATACGTGCTTTACAAAGAGCTGACAAAGACTAATAAAATCACTGGCAAATACACATATGTATAGTTTTTATCCAAAAAGTTGTAATTTGCAGATACAAGTCTAACCATTTAAACTACATCTAAGATTTTATTTTTGCTCTGTTTTCCACATTAAATCTCTTATTTACAAAAAAACCAATTGCATTTCCGTCCATCAACCCCAGATTCCTCCTTCCAAGCTGCACCATGGAAATTGGCTTTGAATTATTTTGTTACATATGGTGAGCCTTACTTGCCCTGCCAAACAGAGAGAGTCCCAGAGTGGTGGTCAGGGTGGTAAAATGCCTGTGAATGCCAATTTAAGGTTCATTGCAGATTGATAGTTATATTCATCCTCCAGCTCTAGTTTATATACGTTTTCACGTTGTAATGCATGCTCAGATGTGATCTAACTATAGAGAGAAAGAATTAAATGCATGCAGCAGGTGGCATATTGGTCAACATAAAGTTATTTGTGAGCATGCAAACACACCACTTTCCCTAAGCTGCTGTTTTCACAACCTGTGCAGGAGATGTGGGGACATTTGCAATCAACTTCACTCATGTTTCAAACAAACTTTGTATGGGGAGGACTGATTTTGCACTTGATTCCCTTCATGCAAACATAACTGAGCAAATGAGGCGTCAAAAATCATACGTCCCCACCTATAAGTCACTAACATCACCACAGGTTCAATGCAAAACACTACACTTTCATAGATTACAAACTGAAACTAAAAACGAACAAATAAAAAGCTTTAAAGTTTACCTTCTGCGCTCAGGACGTATAAGCCCACCACTAACAAAAGTAGCACCGCTGTGCACCGATGCATGTCTTCACAAGTTTAAAAAATGTCCCAAAAATCCGAGTCTTCGAAAACACACGCAAAAAAAAATCAACAACAGTCTTCGTGGTGTGAATAAAATCCACTTGCAGTGCCTGTTTGAATCGCAGAGCTGAGGGAGCTGCTGAGTCCCAGCGGAGCGCTGATTGTGCAACTCCGTGTGTGCGTCCTGAGCTTGGATGAACCTCCAGCCACTCGTTTAGGTCTCTCTCTTTCTCTCCTGCTGGCTGTGTGGAGGCAGGCAGCAGCTCGTTTTAAAAGCAGCCCGCTGTGCCCCTCTCATTAATATGCACGGCCAGACAGCGAATCAAACACTTGTGGCCTGCGAGGGAGAAGTGCAGAACATGGAAAGGGAGGGAGGAGAGGAAAAATAAATACACGGTTTGTCCACTAAAGCGAGGGTGAAGTGACGACTGATGTTGGACGGTTTATGTCACATTCCCACTGTAACCGCTCAGCTTTTGTCCGCATTATACAGGGCCTATCTGAAAGAAAATGTTAAAGTAGACTTACGTCACAATGAAAAGATTGGCACCAGCTGCGCAGCTCAGTGAAAAGCGTTTCAACCTTACATCGTAATTTAACGAATATTTCCATGAGATTCAGACACTTAACTTGTACAGTTCATGTGTCAGTTTCATGGCAGTGACTGAAGGAGGTCTTCAAATATGTCTTCAATAGTCATGGTTTCTGCTCATCAGCAATTGCAGTTGCCATGACCACAGAAGAGCTTCTGATTGGCTCATCATCAAGGTTCAGCTCCACTGGGTTCCAGAGAGTTGTGAAATGTATCTGACCTTTTAGCCCCATTTCCACCAAGCAGTGGTTCAGTTCAGTTCGCTGTGAAGAGTTGTGGATGGTGCCAATGGAGCCGTTCTGTACCGTCCCCATTTTTGGTCCCCCCTCTGTTGGGGTACCTAGCACACAGATCTGGTACTAAAAGGTGGAGCTGTGAACACTGCAGTCTGATTGGTCAATAGAGGACGGTCACTCTGCTCAGAGCTGAGTTGTGGCTGGTTTTGAGGCTCATGTAACCACTGTTTATACTGTGGAGAGTTTTATTAGTAAACTGTAACTATAAAATGAAAGGATGTTTTGTTGCCTCTTGCAGCAGCTGGAGTCTGAGAAAAATAAGTTAAATCACTGGGCCGACTGCCGGCGACTTTTAAGGTGGAACGTTAACTTGTAATGTTACTTATTGTATGAGTTGGTGACATGAATCCATCAACACACCTTAAATTTCACACAACTTTGACCATTTCTTTAGTTTTTATATGACATACACTTTTAGTAATGAGTGGCTCTTCAAGCATTTATATATATTAATTTTGACCGGGTTATGTTAACTGCAGATATCCCAATCCTCACTAGGAGGGCTACGGCAACACTAAACCCCTGAGCTTGCCTGAGAAGGACTAAATGCACCAATCCACTATTTCTAAATATCCCATGGAGAGAGACTCTCACTGCAGCCTGTTCTATTCTGTTCTGAAAATGTCGGCGGGCAGCCTCGTTCTGTGGATGATAAACAAGGTGCAGACTGATAAAGAAGGAAATACAGTGAGTGCTGGACGGAGCAGTGAGTGACAACAACCCCGCCCACATTTAAGAGTACTGTTTGCAGTGGAAACACTAGGGTCTAGTTACCATGTCTGAAGGGTTACTTTTGGTTCCAAAGGTACCATACTGAAAGTGTTTGGTGAAAACTGGACTTTTGATACTTTTTGCAAAATATGGTGTCAGTTTCATCATGACATTCTGTTAGAGTACATGTACCTTCAGGAGTTAATGCTACCTGCCCATTAATACTTCTCATCACGAGTGTATAAGACAAGAAATCATAGCTATTGTGAAAATACACACATAATTTCATCATAGTTTATATTTCCTTACACACAAAGTGGGGACTACTCACATATTTGATCTATTTAAACATGAATCTGGCTTCCTAAAACATGTATCCAACTTCCTTTTCGTGGCCAACCGCTTCAGGACGGTGTCACTATCCGTTGTCTTTGTTTCATATTTTATGTTAATTTAATTAAATACAGTAAAGTCTAACTCAGTATCAGTTTTATTTTGTGGATCTGAATAAATGCTGCCATTGTAGCTGGGGACGCCATCAGGCTGAACCATTGGCCTGTAAGAGATAGCCCTGAGAAGAAGGTCTGACCCCACCCACCTGGGACACTCTGACCACAGGATTAAACAGGATTCATCACTGTCCTGCATCATGAGGGATTTGTATCAGTGTGAGTTTGTGTGTGTTCACTCTGTCCTCTCTCTTTGTGTGTGTGTGTGTGTGTGCGTTCACCTCCCCGCCCTCAACACTGATGCAATCAGCTGCTGTCATCACTCATACCAGCGGCCATGAAATGTCTGTCCGCACCATGCACCTTTGTGTGTGTGTGTTTGTGTGTATACAGTATGTTCATACCTGTGTATCCATATTTGTGTGTTTACATGAGTATGAGCATGTACATCTGTAAAATGGTGCCTGATGGAGAAATGTGAAATCTGGGTCACATAAAGAAATCTAAACCTTTCCAGTCCTTCCTTTGGTCCTCTGGTTATACAGTGAACGACAGTAGGACATGACGCCAGCTACCATTCACAGCAACTGTGACAGATTAAGATGTGTGTGACCCCTGCAGGACACTGGCGCTGTGAGAATCCATCTTCAGCCATTTTGATCTCAGGATAAAAGACATCGGTGAGCTGTCTGTTCCAGTCTTCAGCCGAGGTGACTGATAATCAGTCGGACGTCTGTTGTCTTCATCCATTAGATCACTTCAGCCTCACTGGATACCACGGGAGAGAAAGACACTGAAGTTAAATAAATACAGAGGATTTCAGCCAAAAGGAATCTGTCTTGAAATGATGATGAAAATGACATCATTTGTCATTTTTAATAAGTCAAAGATGGTGCTGGTTTCGAGAAAGGTTGATTTTATGATCACTTGAGGACACTGTGAACATCTCAACCGTTGCATTTAGTTATATGTTTATACATAAAAGGACATAAAAGGATAGTTGTATCAACATTTCTTACAGATGCTACCAGGAGGGTGGAGACAATTTCTCTAACAAATAATCAGTTATGACATTTGGAAAGCCCTGGAGCCGCTTTTCCAGCCTTTTTTTCTGTCTGATGTTCTCTTACAGGTCTATCAAATGAAGTCGAGTACCTCCTCATCCACACAACGCATTTATGTTCATTTGACATTAGATATTTAAATGTAGTGTGTAGGATTTGGGGGGATATATTGGTGGAAATGAAATATAATGTTCATAAATATGTTTTTATTAGTGAATAATCAACTAAAAATAAGAAGTGTTGTGTTTTTCTTACCTTAAAATGAGCCATTGATATCTACATGGAGCAGATCGTCTTTCACGGAGTGTGCCATTTTATTTCAACAGTAGCCCAGAATGGAAAAGGGCAAGATGCCTGCCAGGCTGACGACCACTGTTTGAGACCAACAAACAACAAAACCGGTTGTTTTTCAGCGAGTCATCCCTGCGTCTTCCAGCGGCTTTTTAGCCATCAAATGTGGTGTTTTTTAGGCGAACCATCGCTGTGTTTTACTGGGGACTGTGTCACAAAAAGCAATTGTTTTTTGCCAAAACATCGCTGCGTTTCCTGCTGGGATTGTGCCACCAAAACCAGGTATTTTAAGCCAAAATATGATCTTTTCCTGACCATAGCCAATTTCTTTTGCCTAAACCTAAGCACACATTAATCACCACAATATTAAAATGTAAAGTTTCAACATACCTGCTACATAATAACTTACAAATATAATGTGTCTGTAATGTGCAGACACGTAAAATGTCAACATTTTTTCTGGCGATTGGGTTGTGTGTTGAGGAGTTACACATGACTCAAATTGGTGGTAAATGATAAGCATCAACCTATTTTAGCTCCTCTTTCCATGTACCCGTTGTAACAGCTGAAGTACACCTAGTTGAGAATCACTGCCTTCAGGCTTTACTTGAAATAAACGCGTCAGATGAGGCAACACTCACTTATGACCCCCACAAAAGGCTGGTGAGCCAGCTCGTTCTCATTCCGAAGTTGTCAAATACCGTCGCTTTGTCAGTGATTTCGGCGTCAGTCACCTGACGCCAAAAGCCACCTTTTGAGTTGGTATGATTCGTGGCCAGACATAACTTTTGGTGTTGTTGTAATACGCTGCCGGTCGGCCGTACAGCACCTGTCACAGATGTAACCAATTCATTAAAGCAAAAGGATCTATCTAACAGATTTAAACAATCCTAAAGATCCACTGTATCAATTTGTTTCCTGAAAAACAGAGACTATTCAAAACTGTTTTAATTTAGTGCTAAAATAAAATAACAGAAAACCTAACAAATCAAATCATTTTGCCAGCCTGAGGCATCACTATGACTTTCAGAAAAGATCAATATCATTTGTCAATAAACACGTTGTATTTGGACACTTTGCAGAATAAAAAGATTTTTCCTTTATCTGATAAGACAGCTGTTTTGTGTAAGTCAATGTCAGAATAGTTCGGCTACGCTGCCGGCACCTCTCCTCTCTAATTCTTTCAACCTGGCTGGATTCATCGCAAAGAAAAGGACTACGTCTGGTTACATAAACCTGGACTCCATTTGTCTCAGCGGCCTAACCTGCACAGTAATGTGATGTAATGGCTTTTAGTGGACTTGGCAGCAGCGAAAGTGCAGACCTAATTCACAGGGAAATAGTTTACCCTAAAGTCAAACATGGCAGACGGTGTGTGAAGTGTGTTGGGGCTGTTTAGTTTGGAATGATATGTGGTCAAAGTGTGGGAAGGGAAAAGGGAGGGAATATTGGTGAGACGAGTGATGTGCGTTGTCAGCCAGACTGAGTGTCTCAATATATAAATACAGGCTGTAGTCTGTAACTAAAACACACACAAACTAAACAGGTTGATTATAACCACCAGTTTATAAACTGTCTCTGCATGCAAATACAGCTGCTGCAAAACAGCTCAACAAGGCTACAAGTTCAGTGTGAAAGGAAATGTTTCAATAATTTAATTATCACTGACACAGAGGCAGCTTGTACATGATGTTAGAGATACTGTTAAAACCTTGACCTTTGGAAAAAGAGTACCTGCTTCCTTTTTTTTGTGCCACATGACGCGATCCACAGATTTCTACAGATTTCTTAAAATCTTGGTGGCACACAGTACTCTGAAATGAAACATTTACCTTTTGAAAACTGTGATACAGCTTAACGTAAAATGTTAAACCTGGAGTCTGGGACGTTTACATATAAATGAACATCCATTACATTCAAGCCCTTACCAAACAATGTTCAAAACAATCGATGCTCTCTCAATATCACGTTTACAACAATACAATGCTTGGTTATTTACGCAACCTACCTACCTCTTGAAAGCTGGCTCACAAAAAGAAACACAAAAGTAGCACCCAGAACCCCACCTTGCGTTTTCCGGGCGGTTAATGACACGCCATGTGTGTGCCCCTAAGCCTATCGCTGCCAGGAAAAGCTTTCTGTATTTCGCAGTACACTAGAGTTGTGGTAACTTTCCCGTCCTAGTGCACAGAAGTGATACGTTTACTGTCAACCAGGAGTATAGAGGAATAATCTGTGGTGGAAAATGCTACAGCTATTAAAGACACTTAGCATTCAGAGAAAGAATTAGAAGTCAAAAAAAGACTTAAAGAGAGCTCCTGGGGGTGGGGAGAGATTCATTGAGCTCACCTGCAGACATACGTCATAAGGAGGTGTCGACAGTGTGTTATTACTGTCACTGCCAGAGGGCGGAGACAAAAGTTTCACAGTGCAGCTTTAAATTAAAACGTAAACTGAAGCAAATCATTGGTTGGTTTGAGGAACGATGGAAAACGTCTCTGCTTTGTGATCTGCGTTCCAAAACAGTCCACAATAAATAACATATTTTTTAAATTCATATTAAAATAATATAGTTAAGCGAATGATCCATTTAAAACAAACTGTATTTACATTTTGCTTGAGCAGTAAATTCCAAATCGTCCAAACCTGCAACAGCTACATATTACAGATAAAATATCAACACTTTTGTTAGAATTAAAAAGATGTAATAACACATGTAAAACTGAACCAAGACTTTTAAATCTCTAAACATGAATTTTTCTGTGTTCTTATTAAAGATGGATTTCCTCTGGACATCGAGGCTTGGACCTCAGGGGGTCGACACCTGTTATTACTGTCTGTCCACTGTGTCATTTGAAGTCTGGGAATTTCAGCTAATCCTCACGTCTGGGGGCAGTTTGGGGGTTAAGATTAGAGGCGTGGGTGTGGGAAAGGGATTTTAGCAAACAAGAACTCCTCATAAGTAAAATTATATAAACCTGGTTGTTTGGCAGAAAAGCATTAAAATAAATTATGGGGCTTTTAAGATCAGCGTTAAGTACCATGCCTATAAATAAAACCCTTAATTAACTGACTTTGAATAAATGAAACTCTGTCTTAACGAATCGCGTATTAAACCATGGAAACATGTACAACCATATAACATGAGTTCTAAATGAAATGTTGGATTTATCTACAAGACCTTCCTTTTTTCCAAACATATTTTTTTGCATATTAGCTTCAGGTCAACACCCAGCATCTGTTGTAGAGTTCTACTTTGCATTTCACTTATTTGCATGTTCGTTGGGGTTCTCTCAGGTGCCTCTGTTCCCTCCAATAGTCCAAAGACAGTGAGAGAAAGACAACTTTGAGATTTGCATGCAGACAGGTGCTGGAGGTAATTGCAGAAAATAATGACGGTTTCTAGGTGTTTAGGTAATGCAGGCATGTAGGGACACTGCGTACAGACAGGTGTGCAGATGCTGGGAAGTAATTGCTGGTAATAATGGGAAGCTAAGCAGTGGCTGTGTTTTGCTGTTTCCCCTAATCAGATTATTCCAGAAGGAATAAATAAACCAGTGAAACCAGAATATTCCAGTATGTACAGTTTACCATCATTGATTCTGCAGATACTGAAAAGTGTGTGCAGGTCTGTGAGTAGCTGAGCAGCCAGTAAACACAGAAAAATGGACAGACAGACAGAAAGGTATGCAAAAAGGTGCGTAGAGGCAGAGAGACAGGCAGGTGTGAGAGGATAATACCTCTCAGGTGACTGAGGTCGGGTGGAGGGCGAGGCTAACTCCCCCTGGCAGGGATGTAATTGCTGTTTAAACTGTCATGTTCACATCATGCTGTTTTCATAAGTGTACAGCCATCAGGATAAATAGTGGTGGCAGGGTGGGTTTGATTGGAGGTTGGATCTTTTTCTTATTTTCCTCCAGGGTGCAATTTCTCTGCCTCTTGTGGTAATTTCCATTTGAGTCACCATCACTTTGAATATTTACTGACATTATATGCAACTGTGCAGCCTCTATAATTCACTTGGCACACAGTTTATACACTCACACGACTACATATCAAACATCTGAAAGACCAGACATTAACATTTCCATTTAAAATCATGAGGAAGTCAAAACTGACTCCAGCTCAGTACTATGTGAGGCCTGACATTAAAAAGCCCTGAGTTATATTTTTATAGCTTGTTCTCATTTCCCAGGGCGTCAAATACAGCAGCCTGTTGTACGGGTTTACACTGAAGTTAGCTGAAAGACCAGTACATTTCATATAGACACTGAGGGGTGCCTCATGTGTCTGAGATGCTGACAGCTGCTGACAATGTTTTCAATTTTTTGTTTTTGTTTAAACCATTTTTAACCAGGCAAGTCCCATTGAGATTAACGATCTCTTTTACAAGGGAGACCTGGTCAAGACAGCAGCATACAAAAAAGTTATAGACAAACAACAACATAATAAAAAACAGACAACATATAAAAAACCCCCATCATATTTCATGTTTTATTATATCTTTTATATCAATCTATTTTAATGTTTTTTTCTTTTTAATATCAAAGGGACTTACCTGGTTAAAAATGGGTTGAAAAAAATGTCGTCAGCCGTCAGCATCTTACACATGAGTGTCTGTATGTACTGGCCTTTCAGGGGCACTGGATGGGTCAATCAAACACAGGACTTTGACCCAGGAGACTGGGGTATGTGTCTTGTTTTAAACTTTGTGGTTAAGTATATGTTAACTTTAATGTTAAAGTTAGTCATGTGACATTAGGGCTGGGCGATATGGCTTAAAAATTATTGATATTTTTAGCCTATATCCTGATACATGACATATATCTCAATATTTAGAAATATCCTCTAAACGAATGTAGACGACTAAAATACAGACTTACTGAACGAACTACAGTTACAATAAAGTTAAATAAAGTTTAAAAAATACTGTTCCAATAAAGATAAATAAAATACTGCTGTAATTAAGTTAAATAAAGTATGTTGTTATATTTGAAAAAATCAAAGCGGAACCACTTGTGCTTTTACTTTGAAGCACCTGGCTCGTCTCGAACTGGAAGTGTTGATGTTTTTGATGTAAACTTGAAGATTCCAGTCAATTAGCAGAAACTTAATTGTTGCTGCTGCGCCTTTCAACATGAGGATTTACTCACTGTGAGCTGGAAACACATTAACAGCTCTCTAGTTCATATATTAATAGTCGTTTTAAGTTGCACTGATACAACATGGTCAAGAAATGTGATTAGATAGTCGCAGTTTGAAGCCCTGCACGTACAAAGACACGTTTCTTTTGTATATTAATAATATGAGCAAGTCGCAGTGAAGCTGCACGGTTGCTAAATGCAATAGCGGCCTGGAGCCCTGCAGAAAATGTGTATATTAATCGGTGTCAGTTATAGGCCAAATAAGTAACAACTGCATATTGGATATCAGCAAAAAATCCAGTAATGTGCATCCCTAAAAAAGACTATCCTTTCTTAAACAGTCTCCAGTCTAAGTGAATATTATACACAGACTACACACAGCGACATAAAATTACCTGCTGGGACATGAAAAGACCAGAGACGACAAACATACCATCAGTTGTAGCTTGTTTAGATTTGCACGTCTTCTACAAGACAAACTGTTCATAAATTCAACGTGGTCTCTAGACAGTGAGCAGTTATACAGAGAGAGCTTGTATGTGTGTGTATGTAGAGAATCCTTCTTGAAATCCCTTATATCCACATCAGTTAGCACGTAAACAGACAGGCCATTAGTGCTCAGCAGAGACTCTCACTGTCGATCTGTTGTGACATATATCTCTGTAGGAAAGTATGTGAGTGCACATAATGTCCGCAGGGCTGAAGGTACGTGAGAGCTCACCATGGTGAAACAATAGAAACATTGTGTTTTGTAGAGATACATTAGACACAGAGCCAGGATAGGTAGGAGCTACAACAAACTGGAATCACTGAAAATACCTCTTACATTGATATACAGGGTGTATACGTGTATAGTCAGTGGAACAGAAAGGAGGAAACACAGTAAGATTGTAACTCTCAGGGGGTTTTGAGCTCAGTGATACTCAGTGGAGCTAAACACCAAAAAGGTTTAAGACTGGTAAAGTATACTCTGTGAACAGAGTCGCAAAGTCTGTAGCTTGTGTTAAACTGAAACACAGTGGATGAAAAATGTGTGTAAAACTGGATTTAAAAAAACATGAGGATGAATAGAAATAAGAATAAAGTGATTTCTAAATTAAGGACTTGACTAAAAAAGTAATCAATCATCAGTTAATTAACCCCATGGGCCAGAATGACACATAGTGCGTCCAAATTCACACCTGTTCTTCTCTATTGATTTCATTTGTCATAGCGAGAAGCCATGCATATCACGTGAAACAGTGGAACCGGTACTTTGCGACAAGACCAAGCACTTGTCGGTAGTCCAATGTTTTCACAGAGAAAAAAAAAAAAAAAGATAAAGTTACACTAAAATTATGTATAACAGAGTTTTCATACAGCTTTGCACACACTTTACTCTTGGATGGATTGCTGCAAATGCAGAGTCGCACAGAAATGCCACGCATATCACATGAAAGAGCAGGACCAGAGCTTTCCAGTGATACCACACACATCATTGTGCTGTCATCCCATCACGCTATAAATCCAGATCAATTGTCTACAAAATAAAAACCTGACGAATTTCTTTACAATCCATTATACAGATCTTGTTATCAGTCACTTCATATAGCGAGGAATAATATTATTATTATTTTTCTATTATCTTTAAATATTGCATGTTTCTTTCAGATAAAACACATTTTTGACTTGTGAATGAGTCAATGGAATTTCTTGCAATAATGAAAAAATACTGGCAATCATGTCCGCCTGGCACAAACCACATGTTCTGGACAGCTGTGAAGTGACAGAATGTCCGACCATCATGGTTCTTATATTGCCAGATTCCAGAGAGTCTCCCCTCTTCATATATGGCAGAATATGTCAACTTCCAACTTGCTATGGTGAGATACATGTAAAAATGTAGGAATTTAGTCACACAGATTTTTTCCCCTCATTGATATGAAAATGAATATAAAATACAGGCACATAGAAGGACATGGAATGATAGCAAATCTGGATAGCCCAGATGGGCATGTGTATGTAGCCTTTATAATGACTGTGATATGAGCTTTAAAGTAAAGGCAGGAAAAATACCCCCAAAAGGCCTAGGGTCCAAAGGGTTAAAGGAATAATTTGACATTTCTGGAAAGACACACAGTCACTTTCCACTGTCATATCTGTCAATTAAATATGGGGCTACTCGATGCAGCTGGTTAGCATAGCTTAGCATAAAGACTGAAAACAGGAGGAAACAACTAGAATGGCTATTTCCAAATGTACCAATATCCTCTTACTAGCACATCTAAAGCCAACCCAATCGCCAGTCTATATGCTGGCATTTTAGGTTTCTGCAAACCACGGTTAGGTTATATTTGTATATGTAGCGGATATGTTTCTTTGTGTTTCAACAATGCTGTGGTTAAAGTGTGGTTAGGTTAGAGCGCTAAAAAGCACCCCTGTTTGGTGCCTAAACAGCTGCTGGAAACACAGCAATGACTCACCAAACAACAAACTGTTCTGTTAGTTGTTGGTTTGAACAGCTGTCTGCAGCTTTGCAGATGTGACATACCACACACCAGCACCTTCATCTCTCCTGATGAAAAGTCAGTTCACGTACTTCACTTTACAAACCTTGACATGATGTGTGTGAAACGTACAAATGTAGCTGCTGTTTGCAGAAACGTACAATGCCAACATTTTCTTCTGAACACTGGGCTGCTACAACTCACTAAAAAACACATCTTGTTTGTTCAGTCTGTACAAGAAGCACCGTCCAACTCTCAGCAAGGAAGAAAATAAGTGTATTTCCAAAAATTTCAAACTGATTTTCTACTTGCCAACAGTTTGTGGAGCTCCCAGACAAATGCCCCAGATCAGAGGCAAGTTGGCACAGCCTTGGTGCTCGCAATCACTACTTGAGTGTTATGTGTGACCTGTTCAAAGATGCAAGTTGAGAGCCTCACCAATGCATCACATACACATCCCAGGAATTTAGTGGGCTAAATATCTGGACCTGTTGGTGAGCTACAGCAGATCAGAGTGCAAGACAGAAAAAATGGGGAG
>NC_065509.1:31915420-31975637 GCF_006386435.1 Epinephelus moara
AAAAACCAAACTGTATTTCAGTGGCTGGATGCCTCGCATATGACAAGACTGTAATTACAACAGGATAAAAACAAATAGCATCTTCCGTACAGTAATGCATAGTCAAAGAAACTTATTTTATGGAGAAAACACCTGAGAACCAATTGACCCTTGCTTTATCACTTTGCCTTGAAATGATAACAATTCTTCTGGGTTAGATTTAATGTACCTGGAGGTGGGACACAGTGTAATAAATATTAGGACAGTTTAGTTCAGCACACTGGATCAAACAGCACAATAACTGAGAATAAAATACTGACTTCAGCTTTAATTTAAAGCCGCAGTTCCCCTCAGCTCTTTAGACCTTTTTAGGTTCTTTCAGCTCATTGTTTTGGGGTTTTTTTGGCCTCCAACTTTACTGTTTTGATTCATTCTCACCACTCTCATCAATGTTTGCAGCAGCAGCAGCTACGTTCAGCAAAAAGTAATGTTAACTTGCCCTCTCTGCCTTTGACTGCTAGGTATGGTCACAAATGTGCTCTGATGCAGCTGTAACCACACCCAACGGTGATGTCACAGCATACAGAAGAGCACCTGTACATCTCTGTAGCAAGGTGAGAAATTAAACTACCACAGAGCAGAAGATTTTCAGGGGGTGCTTGGATACTCTTTAATAAAGCTGATATGTCAAATATTACAGCTGGTGGTGCTGCCTCCATGTGGCCAGATTGTTAAATCTGTAATAATTTTTTTTACTGTGGACTGTTAAGAAATGTCAGCCTTTTTATACTACCAGTGCTTTTTTTTTTTCCAAAAAAGCCTGAAAGCTGGAAGTCATAATCTTTGTTTTATTTAAGTGTGTTCAGTGTGCTGAAGTAGAAACTGTTCTTATACTTACACACAGTGTTCTGCAGCTAAAACTGGACAACGTAAGAGTGAAATGCATTGATGATGAGACATTTTTCCACACATTTGGACAGTTCTGGTGAAATGCAGCTCCTGGTTTGAACTGGTCTTTGTTCCTGCAGGCTTCATAGTTGCTTAGCGTGGTGGCAGGAAGGGGAATGGCTGAGAACAATATGGGCAAGTCTTTCATCAGACATCTGTCATCTCATCTTCCATCTCATCCCCCTCTGTTTCACCTTCTGCCTCTCCTTCTTCCTCCTCCTCCTCCTCTGATGTCACGTCCAGCTCATCCATCTGGGAGACGCACTTTGGACACGAGCAGACAAACAGGTAGTTCTCCCTGGGAAGAAAATGTTCCACCAGTCATATTGTTGCACTTCTGACAAGAGCTGAAATTAATCAGAGGCATTTTACGGTCTGCTGTTCAGAATGCTGCGCACTAGAGCAAATTAGTGTTAAACACTTTGTGCAATTAATACTTTCAATCAGCATGTGTGATTTGGGGGCCTCATGAATATTACTACAGGCATTCATTCACACCACCAACCAGGAGTGCAACTGTACTTTTTCAAGGGTGAGAATGATCACAGGATGCTGTAGAAAGTCTTTCAGAGACTTGCAAAACAAACTTGCCCCCGTCAGTGTTGGACTGACATGTTGATCAATGAGGAGCGAAAGCACAGAAGTGGCCATTAGACCCCTCGCATCTCTGCCTCGAGACTCTCTATTATTGTCTGGAAGGCTTTTTATTGATCCAAATGGAATTCATAACAGTATGACCCCCCATTCAAGTGAATCATCTGAGGGATTACAGATGCTTACCTCAGAATTTTGTGTCTGCTATGACGGCTTCGGTCCCGCTGACAGCAGTCCAAGTAACTGATGCAGATCTCCTGGAAAATAGAAGTAAACAAACAGGTGAACTGGTTGAAGGACCAAAAGTTATCACATGCCTGAGTTATTGAGCCTTAAAGTAACACTTCAACCTCCAAAATCACCATTTGTATATCAATTACTCACTCAGTGTTATTTTAAAGTCATGGACAAAACTTTTCTCGCATCTCTCCAAAGTGAGAGAAGAATCTAAAAACTGAAATGACTTAGGGTGCTTTCACACCTGCCCTGTTTGGTTCAGTTCAATCAAACTCAAGTTTGTTTGCCCCCTAAGTGTGGTTGTTTGGGCAGGTGTGAACACAGCAATTGCACTCAGGTGCGCACCAAAACAACCAGACCGAGACCTTCTTGAAGAGGTGGTCTCAGTTTGGTGACAAAAGAACTCTGGTGCGGTTCGTTTGTGGTGAGAATGTGTTCCGACCTGGATCTGAACCAACTGCAGTCACATGACACATTGTTTGGGTTAAACATGAGCATGTTACAGTCCTGGAGGATTATTAATGTGCACCTCCTCCTGTACTGCCTTAATATGCACATTCAGCACATCCAATGCATCAAAACATTGTTTTCTAGTTGGAGCCGCGCCTCGTTTTCAAACTCTATGGTTTGACTAAAATGAACAATGACAGCAATATAGTCCACGATGAGCAGCGCTAAAATCAACCTGCGTAGTTGTCCCTCCATTGTGACATTAGAAAGTATCACATTTATCTTGTGTACTCTTCTTCAACTTCCTGGGTTTTTCCCGCATGGAAATTCTGACCAATCAAGAGCAGCTTTCTCGTGCAGGCATTTTATCTGGTCCACTTGTAAATGCTGTTGCGAGAACAGGAACCAACTCTCGGGAATTGTGCAACTTTGTAACAAAATAAGTCCCTGATTTGGACTAAAGGAGACAACTCTAGGTCTGAAAGCACCCATAAAGTCATAGGGGTCCGTGTTTCGCAACAGCAAAAGGTATATATCAAAAACGCCTCACACAACTCATGCAGTAAAATCCAGGTCTCATTTTTCCAGTTGTGTGCTCAGTACTTCCCCAACAGGGGAAACTGAACTTTAAATAAAACTCATCTATGCTCTCTTCAGTGCCAGACTCCATTGAAAAAAACAAACAAACAGTAATTTTACCTCAAACACAGGAGTTTCTGGTCTACCACTGCCTCAACGAGTTTGTGTTATTGTATGACTTTGGTGAGTCTGAACTAACCCATTAAAAATACCAAAGTCACACAATAATACAAACAAACTGATTGAAGCAGCAGTAGCAGCTCCTGTGTTCAGTAAGGTAAAATTACTGTTTTTGTCAATGGAGTCTGGCACTGAAGAGAGCATAGATCAGTTTGACTTTCAGTTCAGCTTCCAGTTGGAAAGGGTCGTCTGTTTGGGGAGTACCGAGCATAAAACTGTATAAATGAGACTTGGGTTATACTGCACGAGTTGTGTGTGCGAGAGTTTATGAACAGATGTTTGTTTAGTACAGACCCCTATGACTTCAGTTCATCAAGAATTTTCTCAGTTTTTAGAGTCTTTACCGACCATGGTGACATGCAAGAAAAACTACGTTTTCTTCATGAGGTTAACGTAACGTTTTTCAAACAGCAGAAATAATTCAAGTATTTGTAACAATTTTTTTTCCCCTCTCATGCAGGAAGTCGCTGTGTCCCTCCATCTTCCTACTGGTGAAATCTTACACAAAGCGCTCCTGTCTTAGCGAGCACTGAAAGGAGAGCTTTGCTGTGAAAGTAGCGCGGCTGATGTGACATTACTGTGCCACGCAGATGCAAGGCTTCTCAATCTTTCTGACAGCTTGACAAACCAACTGCAATCCTCAAAGTCTCAGCCTTCTAATACCGTCTGACAAGGGAGCACACAAAGCTAGAGAGGGATGTTCTGTCCTGTCTGTCCCGGGCCAGAATTTATCACTCCGAACCCAGACGTGTCAGCTGACCTCTCCTGGGTTGATGTCACTGAGGGCGCTGAGCTGAAGCAGGAAATTGTTGTCGGGGAAAGACGCCTCTGCGTTGGGTATGCAGCTGTGGTTACCTGCAGGGGTCAGGAACACATAAAAAAAGGGTCGTCAGATGGTGTCACGACCAGAGTAACAGTGTCTGTGAACTGGAGTGACTGGAGCGCTCATAACATGGAGATCATCTGCACTCACATGAGCTCTGAAGCAGAAACAGTCCTGAGCCCTCGCAGTTCAGAAAGTCTCCCGTTTCTACAGAGGAGAGAGACAAATGATGCTGAGATGTGAACACAGGTTACATAACAATCACAGCAATGTCACTGGGACGACACAGACAACAGTAAACACTCGCTCATTCAGTCCTCTACACAAATCTGTTCAATTGAGACAGAAATAATTTACTCAACAAAATACTGCAAGACTGAGATAAAACTGTGACCTTTCTCTATGTCCTTGTACAGCTGGTCGATAAAAGAGTCCAATTGCTCCTTCTGCTGGGCGGGAAGCTCCAGTGCATCGCAGGCATGAACCCACTGACTCAAGGAGCTGAGGAGAAGAATACAGCAGAGAGAGAACATTATCTAAACCAAACTATGATCCAGAATTGTTAAAGTAAGTAAGTAAAATGTATTTATATAGCACTTTTTGAAGACAAAGGTCATAAGGGAGCAGGCAGACCATTCCAATGTTTAGGTGCTACAGCTGCAAAGGCTCAATCACCACAGGTCTTAAGGCGAGTGCGTGAGACAGATGACAAATATAGTGTATTAGATCAAAGAGAGCGAGCTGAAGTACGGGTGAAGTAGTTCAGCTACATAAGAGAGGGAGCCTGACCGTGTAATGCTCTGTACGTAAGAACGAGAATTTCGAACTGGATCCTGAACTCAACAGGGAGCCAATGAAGGGATTTTAAAGGTGAAGAACGAGAGAGAAGGGCGGCAGGATATGGGGTGGTTGATACTGTGGTTGAATATCACAACAATGATGTTACTGATGACTTGTGTCGAGTTTCAAAAACATTAAAATCTGTGTTATTTGCAGATGTTACCACTATTTTATGCTCCGAAGAGGATTTACAGCTGCAGCAGAAAAGAATAAACTGAACAGATGGTTTGACAAAAAACAAAACTGTTACTAAATTTGATAAGGTCCAAAATGATGTTATTTGGAAATCGAAAAATGTATACGCAAGTGCAAATCAAAAAATAATGTTGATATAGAAAAGGTGTGTGAAAATAAATCTCTGGGAGTGATACTGGATCATAAAAATCAGCTGGAAACCTCAAATAAGTCGCACTCAATCAAAGCTGAAAGGCGTATTGCAGTTATGGGAAAATCAAGACGCCAACTGGACCATAAATCAATATAAATATCTATATATATTATCTACTGCTCACTTATTTTACTGCATCTTAATTACTGCGTGGAGGTCTGGGGTAACACCTTGCAAAGACGTGATGATGTCACGTTAGGCTCTGTGACATTGTAACAGGCATTTGTCAGTGTTTTCTAATGTTTCCTTTACTAACAATTATTCTGCAAAGTAATCAGTTTGACTGTAACTAACAGTCGTTGCAGCTCTACTCTGTTTTGCATTTCTGCAGCTTTCAATATAAAATACAACAAATTTCCTACATTCTTTTATTCAACAAACTGACCTGAACACAAAAGGTATCAATAAAAAAGGATCATAGTTACATTTTAAAGTTTAGTTTTATACTGATAATCTCTTGACTAACTCAAAAAATACCTGAGTGCAATATTTTGGTCTTTCATGATGCGTTTATCACGCAGGTTAAGATCACGATGACGATAAAAATACTACATATTAAACTGGATCCCATATGTACAACAGTCACGGCCACATTTTCTGGTATTGACAGATTGCCTGGTCTAACCAACTTAAAAATAACGTACTGGAATGTCTCCCAGTTTGATAATGTATACCTTTGTTACAAATCTTTTTTTCACAATGGAAAATATTTAAAGAAAACACACTGTTTAAAAAGGATAATGAGGAAAGACCGTCTGAAGTCGTGCTGTGTAACTGCCGTAAACCCACAATACTCTTTGTATCTGCATGTTCATATATATATATACAGTATTCTTTTTTCTTTGCAAACAACAAGAGAGGAGAGTGTTTACCTCGTGCCGATGCCTTGTCCGTTGGTTCCAACCAGAGCGAACAGAGAGCGGAATCCCTCGGGGACAAACCACTGCAATGCAATCATATATTCACTGATCAATGCCAAATAAATATTAATCTCATTTGACCCTGTTCATCCTAATGGTCAGGGTCAGCTGTAGTATCTAGAGCTGGTAGGAATTCACTGTGCATTGATTTATTGAGTTGCATTATTATAAACCTCATTCAGGCTGTGATACACAGTTCAACATGTCAGACATTAACTTCATCATTATACATATATATTTCTGTAACATGGTGCCTGTGGTAAAGGTTTCCTACAATAGCATCAAAATGACACGCGGGAAATTTCAGATGACATTTATATTATTAAAGTGATTTAATATGTAGAGCAACATTTAGAGGACAAAGCAAACCAAATAAAAGTCAGAGACCTGACAGCTGAAAGCTCATCACTGAACTGCTATAATTAGCTGCTCTGAGCAACACGCTCCAAGATTTAATGTGCAGCTGCTTTATAACACAAAATCAATCTGCAACCATTCTAATAATTGATTAGTTTTTAACTTGTTGCTCAGTTGCCAGAAAATTAAATTTCAGCAAGATTCATAAATGTGAACGTTTGATGGTTTCATAGTCCTGTGTGAGAGTAAAGTGAAACCCTTTTTAGTTTGGAGTGTTGGCTGGGGGAAAAACACAGATTGATTAGGTCAGCTTGCACTTTAGAAATCATGGTGGACATTGTTTTAAAGACCAAACTATTAATTGATTCAAACCTTGAAACCTGAGACAACTGGCTTGATTTCTTTTAAAAACATGGGAAGGCAATGAACAACAAAAGAAGAAATGACCCAAAAAAGCAAGAAAAAAAAGAAAATTAAAAACAAGAAAATTAGTAAAAAAAGAAAAAACTGTCCCGTACTGCAAATTTCTGCAACAAATAATACAGTAAAATGTATTAGACTCACTGTGCAAGCTTTCTGTGTAATGATTTTTATCAGATGACAGATTAAAAATGCATTTGAAAAATATGGACTTGTTGTGCACACGTCTGTAGAAGATTGCCATCACTCTCATGTCTGTGCAGTAAATATGAAACCAGGTGACCGGTAAAAACAAGGGCAAACAACTGACCTGTCTGTATAAAAACAGTAAAAAATCTGCCGCCCAGCATCTCAGTGCTGTTTAATGTGGGGTTATGTTCTTGACTTTGTCGGGCGCATTGACTTCCTGGACTCTAGTCATCACTGTGAGGTAGCCAGGCGGCCAACAGAGACTCCAGGAAGTCACTTTCAAGATGTAGACCAGCGCAAAACACTCTGCAAAACTGCAACATGTTTCTGTCCTTTAGTTTTTTGGTAGAGATTGAAACAGGATATAACGTGTTTCGGCACGGCATGTGTTTTGGCTTCTTACTATACAGACATGAGAAAGGTATCAGTCTTCTCATCTAACTCTGCAAAAACTGTTTGTTTAATCAAGGAAACAGTTATTAAATTAATGATGAAACTAATTGTTGCAGCACTGCAGCTGTAAAGTATTTAGGAAATCATGAAGAAACATGCAGTGGACACATTTGAATTGTTCTTCTTACCCGACTCAGATGATCATCATAAAGTGCTGCTTTAAAAAGGCTGTGTAACAAGGACAGCTGCCCCTATAGAAACAAGACAGACAGAAAACATACATCATGAACATAGGCGGCCACAGTGGGAATTACAGCTTTGCTTATTGAGCTGTAAAGCAGTGCAATTAGCTTAGAGCATGATATTGTCTTTGAGCTGCCAGATTTTGCAAATCAACAGTTTCATACTGGGAGCAGAAATAACGTGATGGGAACTTACTCTGAACTTGTCTCCCAGGAGCTTGTGGGCGATCTCCTCTTCCTCGTTACCTGTCCGGCTGCAGAAGTGTGAGAACAGCTTCTGCCAGTGTGCTTTGTCTTTGGACTGAATAACAGAAACCAATAAATATTATTAACAACAGTGTGTCCACCAGTTATTATAGGAAATATTCTGCTCATATGCAGTTTATCTCATGTGTGATGTTTCAATGCTCTTTTGTCTTTTGAAGAATTATCTAAACGAATGTGTTATCTTTTATTCTAAATTCACTGTGCCAAGTTAAATCTGCAATAACACATATTTTGGCTGCAAACACAACATTGGCATCACACCACCTTATAGAGATGTTATTTTGGGAAACTTCTTGGCAAACAGTTGCCTATTTACACAGCCTTCAGACACACAGCAGCATTAACATCTGTCTCTTTATGCTCCACACGACATGTTATCAAGATCATGTAATCAAATTACGAAAACGGAATATAATCAGACCAGTTTACGCTTGAAAAAAAGTATAATTATAGTTACATTGTCATGGATTACTTGGTTAAATTTTTCATTACATCTTTAAAATATTTCAGTGTTTCAGGATTATGAAACTTTTTTTCATGATGATCAGTGCTCTGTTAACTCATGAAAAGTGCGTCTAAATAACGAAGTTTCTTAGACAAATGCAATCATTAATAAGGGTAATTTAGTTTTAACCAACTGCATATTCAACTACTGAATATGCAAAATGTATTTTATTTGCATCGAAAATGTTTGGAGATGTTAAAAGAGGAAAAAAAAACACATTATTTGTGGAAATCAAATCTTGGTAGCTTTCTCCATTTTTTAGTAAAAAGTTAAAATATTTAAATGTCCCTCAATGACTTATGGAGATGGGGTGGGATTCAGTAAGTTTATACTTCCTCCCACTCCTTTTCGAATGTGGAAATCAAAGTAACTATACACTGACAACTGCTTTTCAGTATTTGTAAATATTTCTTTGTCTGTCTGCTTGTTCGTATGTTCATGTCTTTTCTTTATTTTACATGTTTGAAATAAACATCCAATATAAAATGTTTGATTTTGAAGTAATCCAAAAGTATTCATACTATGTTCAATTTTTTGTAAACCAATAAATTGCCTTACTAATTACAAAAAATACCATTTAATTTCTATTCAGTAACAGATTACATTTCAAAGTAATCTGAGTCCACCCTGCATGTTCACTAGCCAGGGCGGTAAAACCAAAACAATGAGCTGAAAGATGCTAAAATCCTGAAGAGCTGACCCCTTACAATTTATGCAGAGACATTTATTGTCTATTTAAATAGCAATAGTAAATGGACTGCGCTTGTATAGCACCTCTCTAGTCCTCTGACCACTCAAAGCGCTTTTTACACTACATGTCACATTCACCCATTCACATACTGGTGGCCGAGGCTACCATACATGGTGCCACCTGCTACTCAGTAACCTTTCACACACACAGAACAGCCATCAGGAGTAATTTGGGGTTCAGTATTTTGCCAAAGGTTACTTCAACATGCAGATGGTGGACTCGGAGATGGAACCGCCAATCTTGCCATTAGTGGATGACCTGCTCTACCTCTTAGCCACAGCCGCCCAGTGTATAGGCTCATACAAAAAGTTATCCTTCTCAATGATCACTTACGACCCACTAGAAATGTGTAGCAGCGCATTTATCTGCAGACACTCTTCCCTCTGTCTGTATTTTTTCTTTTGTTGTATTCAGGACATTTATGGGCACAGCACTCAGGTGAGGTCAGGACTTTAAAAAAAAAAAAAAAAAAAAGGTAAGAACTAGGTGGCAGACAGTAAGCAGCACAGATCCAAGACAAAGCTATGCAAATTGTGGACACAGCACTGACAAAAAGCAAATATAATGAGCCAAAAAACTAAGCGGACAAAGCTTGTTCCAAAACGGGAGTGGATCTGGGCTTGGTGTTGACCTGTTTTCTGTTCAGCTTTTCCATTACAACTAATATAATGTTCATACAATAGTACCAATAGTAGTGTACGTACAGGGAGTGTAGAGAGGAGGGACCAAGTCTGAATGTGTTTGCGAACAGGAACCAAAAACTAGTATATCTTTAAAGTTTTCAAATGAATGTGTGTAAAACTGCCTCAAATCCACGAGAGCAAAGTCTATAACAAATGTCCTCTCGCCAGCTGACAATATAATTTTCACATCCCGCTTTCATATTTAGGACGTCTGTATTATTCAGTGAAAAGTTAATTTCAAGCTAGGTTTAACACCCATCAAAAAGTGATGGGGAGTCAGAGTGGGCAATAAAAATCCAAATTATATGCAGCATGTTTTGTTCTTTTACAGCAGGGTGTTTGTATTCTGTTTGTAATATGATTAGTACACACCAGAATGAATTCAACTCCTGATGGTTTAGGAGCTAACAGTGATCAGAGACTCACCTGTTTGACTACAGCTACCATTCTGGCCATGAGCATGATGCTGGCGGTCTCTGGGGGATAATGCATACTCCTGGAGAGAAGACAGAGGATCTTCGTTGAGGTGAATAACATCAACACACACACACACACAGAGGGTTTACCATGAAGGTATCTATAAAACACTCTCTGACCTCCATGCATCTTTAAGCTTGTTGATGGGGTGGTCCGGGTCGTCCTGGGAGGAACCCAAACACAGAACCCGATGGTACTGATCTGCTGCAGCCTGTCGACACTCGCTGCTACAGTACATCACCTGCAGAGAAGGAGAGCGGTTTATATCAGACACAAGACACTGACAAGGGCCAAAAATAATTAGAAAGTATTTCAAGTGACAGGTGCGTCAATATTAAAACATGGTCAGGATTCCCAGGGTCATGGAAAAGTCATGGAATTTTGTTTTGTTTTGTGTAATGAAAATGTTACAGTGGATAACCTTCATTAATGCAACATAAGGGCAAATTTATTTTCTGTAGCCACCAACCTAATGTCGCTGTAATATGTGTCGGTGCATGCGACATTTGGTTACCATCACATACACGTACATTTCTTCATTTTCTCCCTGCATTCTGTCTCCGCCTCCATGTTTGCCAGCTAGCTCAAATTATGTTTAAACAGAGTTTGAATCTGATATGTTTGGAAAAACGTAGTGCAGGGTTAATCGTGGTCCCTAAAGTCTCCAAAGGTAGCTCAGGAGCCAGAGCCTTCAGCTATCAGGCTCTTCTTCTGTGGAATCATCTTCCTGTTGCGGTCCGGGAGGCAGACACCGTCTCCACATTTAAGACTAGACTTAAGACTTTCCTCTTTGATAAAGCTTATAGTTAGGGCTGGCTCTTATGGTTAGGGATGGTTCTTATAGTTAGGGCTGGCTCTTATGGTTAGGGATGGTTCTTATGGTTAGGGCTGGCTCTTATGGTTAGGGCTGGTTCTTATGGTTAGGGCTGGCTCTTATGGTTAGGGCTGGCTCTTATGGTTAGGGCTGTTTCTTATGGTTAGGGCTGGTTCTTATGGTTAGGGCTGGTTCTTATGGTTAGGGCTGGTTCTTATAGTTTGGGCTGGCTCTTATAGTTAGGGCTGGTTCTTATGGTTAGGGCTGGTTCTTATGGTTAGGGCTGGCTCAGGCTTGTTTTGGACCAGCCCCTAGTTAGGCTGACTTAGGTCTAGTCTGCCAGGGGACCTCCTATAATACATAGAGCACCTTCTCTACTTCTGTCTGTCTGTCTTCTCAGTTTCTGAAAAGTTGGTTCTTCTTCACTTGCTAACATTCATGTCCTGTTACTGCATCTCACTAACTCGGCTTCTTCTCCAGAGTCTTTGTGCCCCACTGTCTCGAATCACGGCTACGCCTGGATAGTGTGTCGTGGTTGTGCTGCTGTCATGGTCCTGCCTGATGCCTCCTACTACTGCTGTTATTATCGTCATACTTCTACTGTTAATACATACATATGATTATTGTCATACTGTCATATATTAATATATACTAATAACATATGCTACCACAATTACTGTTATTATTATATTATCATTACAGAAATTAATGTTATTGTAGCTACTGTCATTGCTGTCTGTCCTGTCTCTCTCTCTGTCTCTCTCTCTGTCTCATTGTGACATACGGATTACTATACATTTATTATGTTGATCTGTTCTGTACGACATCTATTGCACGTCTGTCCGTCCTGGAAGAGGGATCCCTCCTCAGTTGCTCTTCCTGAGGTTTCTACCGTTTCCTTCCCCCATTAAAGGGGATTTTGGGGAGTTTTTCCTTGTCTGCTGTGAGGGTCCTAAGGACAGAGGGATGTCGTATGCTGTAAGCTCTGTGAGGCAAACTGTGATTTGTGATATCAGGGTTTAGAAATAAAATCAAACTGAATTGATATTAAAAAATGCCAGGCAAGAAATTAAACAACATTTATTATGGGTCCTTGAAAAGTAATGAAAAAGTTTTGAAATTTTTTCCACGAAAATGTGTGGGAACCTTGTACGTATTTAGCATTCAATAAACTTTGAATCCATCCCCGACACACACACACACACACAGGAGTTGAACCGTGCTCTTGTTATACCGCTCATATCCTTTGTTTTTTACTCTTTTATGTATTGTCTGTAATTGTTGTGTTTGATCTATGCGAGCTGCTGGATACCTAAATTTCCCCCGAGGGGATGAATAAAGTATCTTCTATCTCTCTACAGCAGTTTCCTTAATCACTAACTGAAAACCAACGGTGTTCATCGCTTAGCAACAGCTACTGTGTGAGGTTACTGTAACCAGTCTATTATTTGTGTGGTTTATTATTTACTTCAGAAAGGTGATGTGATTTACAGCTACAGGAGGGGGGAGTGTTTCACATCAGTCCAGCTGAATGAGTAAACAAATCACAAATGAATGAACCTTCATGAATAAATATGTTTAGTGGATATACTGTACGTGCAAAGGTGTCTGTGTGTGTGTGTATGTATCCCTGACTTTATGAGTGTGTGTGCAGTATGTTATGTATGTGTCTAATGAGTGAACTTATTCAACCATCCTGTCATTTTTGCTTTAATCTTTTATTTCCTGACCTGATATACATGTGTTGTTTTATTTCTGTAAAACTTTTAAGATGTGATTTCTAGTATAGTAAATGTTGCATTTACACAGAAAAAAACAAACAAACCTGGGATATCTTTTTTTCCATTTTTAAAAATGGAATAATAGATGGAGAGATTGACAGACAGTTGCACTTCAAGTGTTAATACGTATATTTAATTCTCTCTTCACAACACATTAAATAGTAATATAATGTGATGTATTTTATGATATATATTTTTCATCTCTACAGCCGATTCTCTTTTGAATACAGGACAGGGCAAGAGTCTAAGCACTGGGGCTACTCTCTTGGCTGGTTGTTATTCTAGATTTATATGATGATTGATGATGATGTTGATGACCACATTTTATAGACATCTATAGATACCAAGGATGTTTGATGACAGAAAGATGTTGATGTTGTACACTACCTTATCCATCTTGCAGGGTCACTATGCACTTTACTTAACCTTGTGTACTTCAGGGGCTGTATTCACAAAGCTAAGAGTTGCTCCTAGTCACGAAAATTCCAAAAATTGTGACATTTTCTTAGAATTTCTCTTTAAAGTTAAGACTAATTCCTTGAAGATAAAAGTAAAGATATTACACAGAGCATTTTAGACCTTGAAACTGTTAGGAGCAGGGAGGAGGACTTTCAAGAGGCTTAAGAGTTTCTTAGAAAATGGTGGAAAGACAAAGAGGTCGGAGTAATGTTCTCCAAATGCTGGATGACAGTGAGTAAATGAAATGCTACAGATTAGATCATGCAGGGATCATATGTATGGTTCATGTCATTAGGGATACGCACACATTTCACGCCTAACACTATAACACCAAATAATCACAACACTAAGATATTTGGGAAACTGGAAAAATGTCACAGTGCAGCAGTGATGACTTGAGTCCGTCTCAACCTTCTTTCACAGTCAGCAGTTAATTTCATTTCCACGGGGTGTCCACACCTTACAGGCTCTCAAAGGGGTGTGTCTGTGACAACCAATCACATCTGATAAAAGAATGCATCACATCTAGCAACAAAGTCAACCACACCTCCTGCTTTTACTGTATTGTTCTTTTTAATTTAATCCACTAAACTGGTCTTCATTTTCATCTTCATTATTTTATTGCACTTGAAATATATTGATTTTATGTCTTCTGTAAAGAACTTTGACTCTGGCTTTTAAAAAGCACTGTATTAATACAATTATTAGTAGCTCAGAAATTAGAAGTCATTTTGCTGCAGTTAAATCTGAGCGTGTTTGCACGTGGCCTGACTGTACTAACACTGTAAATACAAAGAAACCACCCAGGATGAACAGTTATCTCAGTTTTTCACTTTGGTTAATGTAAAAATAGACAGACAGATTATCTTATAGATCCATAGTATCAATACTGGCCTCTAAAAATTGATCAGCTCGTCATGTCGCCCACCACCCACTCAGTGGAAGTTCCAGTCTGACCACAGCTGCCTTTAAATCAATACGTTTGTCATATATTGATCTGACCACTGTTTCAGGCCATTTTCATTCTATAAGAAATAAATTACAACTTCTACATAAGAAGTTTAAGCTTTCAAAAACCAACATGAGTCAAATCCATGCATCAACATATCCTGACCTGGCACTGAGGGCAGGCTTGGTGCAGCTCTGGTCGAACACGGCAGAGCTCCGGGTGAGGAAGGCTGAGTCCAGGGATGCCGCTGAGTCTCCTCGCATTCTCCTCTGCGGTCTCCAGAGCACGTAAGCAGTACTCACAGGCTGTAAGAGGACACAGAGCAGCAGCAGAGCAGGTGAGCGGACGTAAAACATTAATGCAGAGCCTGTTGGTTTAAGATATTAAAGTTTCAGTCCAGATCGAACTCCTAAAACTCTGATTTATCCAGGTTTTGTCCAGTCTGATAAAACATACATGCTTCTGTCGTCCCTGTGTGTGTGTCTCAACAATATACAGTCATATATTATAAACACAGCGTCTGTCACTCCTTCCTTCCAAACACAAGATGCAGTTAATAAGACCAGTAAGTAGCCATGTCCCAGCAGTCTGAAGGTCCCTATGTTTCTTGTCTCTCAAATGACGGCGAAATGCCAGTCAAAGAAGGAACCTCTGTACCTCTGTATGTGCAGAGGGGGGGAAATAAGTATTCAACATGTTAATCTTTTTTTTATTTAACATATTTCCAACGCAGCTATTCACATTAAATTTACACCAGACATTCATATTAACTCAATAAACCTATACAGATAAAGAAATCAGGTAATTCAAATCCATAAAAAGTGCCAATGAAGTGGAATAATACAAGAAATAGTACTGAATAAGCTAGCTGAAATGTATTTAATAATTGGCAGAGAAGCTTTTGTTTGCAACGTCAGCTTTTTACGATGCTTCCTGTATGAAGAAATCAATCTCTCACAGTGTTCAGAAGGGATTTTAGTCCATTCTTTCACACAGATAATCTTTAAATCTAGAAGATTCTGGGAGGCAGTTTGTGAATCTTCACCTTTAAATCTGGTGATTGACTCGGACATTCAAACACTTGTATTTTCTTCCACTAGAACCAACTGACTGTCTCCTTTGCAGTATGTTTTGGATTGCTGTCCTGCAGGAAATTCAGATTAGCAGATTGAGAATAGGTGACAGCAACTTGAACAGCACACTTTTTGTATCTATCAGGGAAACATCCAATGGGTTATTGTAGTCAGTGTAGAGTAAAGGAGTCAGTGGAGCATATTCTTATTTATGCAGGAAAAATGATGACGAAAGAAGGGTGATGATGGCAGGAATACAGAAGGTAGGACAAAGGGAGGTCAAGATTAAGAACGTGCTTGAGAGTGGAGGAATGGCGGAGGGGAGAAAGGTGTTATTTAGGTTTCTGAAAGTGACAGGACTTATCAGAAGACTGTAGCAGATAAGGGTAGCAGTGGTTGGATAAAACCAGAAGGAGGCAGTAATGCAACTTGAGGGACGCCAAGTGCCGTAAAACAGGAGAAGGAGAAGAGGAAGAAGAAACAGAAGAAGAAGAAGCAGGAGCAGAAGAGGAAGACATTCCTGCTACATGGCTCTGTTCATCTTTCCTTTGATAATTTAGATTCTGCTGGTGCCATGAGAAGAGAAACAGCCCCATACCGTGATGCCTCCACCACTACCTACACTGTAGGTGTAATATTTCTAAAGTCAGATGCAGAGCCATTCGTCCTCTTGACATAACATCATACTTTTTGCAGAAAAGTTTGATCCTTATCTCGTCTGATCACACTATTTCCCCCAGTGATCTACAAGTTTGTAGATGTGATGTGCCAGGTTTGGAGGAGAATTGGCCCTGTGTATACCCTACAAATATATACCTACAGTGAAGTTCGGAGGTGGAAATATCACGGTACGGGGGCTGTTTCTCTTTTCATGTCACCAGCAGAATCCAAATGATCAAATGGAAGATGAGTGGAGCCATGTACCAGGACAGTGAGGACGAGACGCTGGTGGACCTTCCAGAAGGACAAAGATCCAAAACATACAGCGAAGGAGACTCAACTGGTTCCAGAGGATAAAATAAAGGTGTTTGATTGGCACAGTCTTAAACCAGACTTAAACCTCATAGAACATTTCTGAAAGGAACTGAAGATCGAGATTCACAGTGTTTCATTGTACTTTCATGTGCTGACTCTGGATCTGACCAAGGATGCTTTTATGTCTGGCGTTTTTATACCCAAAATAAAACTCCATCAGTCTACCATAAAAATTTATATTACTTTATTTTATTTATATTATTTATATATTATTTTATCCCTATATTACAACTTGCGCTATTTTATGTATCTGATTCTCATTTTGTTTTTTACGCATGGTTTTCTTTTTTATATATATATATATACATATTTAATGAGCGCTGTTAAAGGGAGCAGAGATACAAGATTTTCATTGCCAACAACNCTATTTTATGTATCTGATTCTCATTTTGTTTTTTACGCATGGTTTTCTTTTTTATATATATATACATATTTAATGAGCGCTGTTAAAGGGAGCAGAGATACAAGATTTTCATTGCCAACAACTGCCTCTCTGTAATTGTTGTGCACATGATAATCAAGAACTTGAAACTACCGGCACAATCATTTTTTAAATTTAATTTATGCTTCTTGATGTTGGTGTTGCAGAACTCTCTTTATTATGATGCACAACAACACCAAGACACAGGCACATGCACAGATATACACTTCTGCCCTCTGACTAGATAAGTGCCATTTTAAGTGCAACATTTCCTTTCTATTTTAATATTTTAGTTTTTAAATTTGGCCCATGGCATCAATTCTCCATGAAAGGTGTGCTGTAACACCTGACATGTGCATTTGAGTTTCCACTCTGCCACACCACAAGAGCCCCTGCCCCTCCCTCATCAAGGTCACCTGTCACAGTCACTACAGTTAATGCACTTAGATCGAGCGCCCTGCAGAGCAGCATCACGTCTCCCTGTGACCTGTGTTCATGGACAGCCAGGTGACGATAGTGTTTGCTCTAAGCCTCGGTATTGTTTATAACTGTTGTGAGATTAAACTATGAAAACATCTCAAAACAGCCATGCTAATTTAGACAAGACAAGTTAGTCTGGCATAAATCACACCGTCTCCCTCCCTGATTCCAGTTCACCAACTGCCCGTTGCGAGTGGAGACAGATGCCGAATTACTTTCCCACTTCCACACGTCTTTAAAAACCAAAACTCAACTCGAAATAATATTTAGATCTCCCACGCTGAGGATCTGATAATTCATTTAAATAAATCTGTAATGCGGTTTGGTGCTGCACATGCCTTGTGCTGCAGGCGTCTGCTCTCCAAGATCTTTTAAGAATATTCAAAGCCTATTTAGAGGATAATTTTAAGTATTAGTACGTGACTATTTCATGAAATTTCAGTGGTTTTCTTCTATACACAAATTTCATTGTTTACAAATTCTTGGTAGGTGGACTGAATTTAATTTCTGAACCAACAGGAAATAAAGCATTTAGCTGGTTATATTAAAGGGTTACATCAAGAGAAAGTATAAAATAAGCCATGGATTTAAGGCCTGAAGAAAAGACCCATGTTTGTAAGAAGCTGAATTTGATGTAAAAAGACTCTTTTTTTTATTTTGATTTTTAATTTTTTTTTTTTTTTTTTTTTTTTGATTTGTCCCCTGCCACCTGAGTGTGGTTTCCATTTACATAAATAAATACATTTCCACCATAAATTGATGCAGAAAAATTCAACAGAATGAAGGAAATTAAGTGTTTGAGGCTCAAACTTCCTGGTGGAGGACCCCCAGAGCCCCCCATTGATATGTGTCCCTCGCAATGTTTAAAAATTACATACCCTTGTCTGCATCACTGTACGTGTAGTAAAATAAATATGTAACTTACTGTTAATAATTATGAGAGGTGCCTCCTTTTTTTGGCTTGAGCACCTGCCCCCAAACTAAATGTGTGTGTGTTTAAATTAAGTCGGCATCTCACCTTTATATTTATACAGAGCATTCCACAGGAACTGGGCGGCGACCAGAGGACGCTCAAAGAAAATGGTGTCTCCCTTCTTGAAGCTCCTTTTGGCGAAGAGACCTTTGCCCTGAACATGAATAATAAACCATTAGTGTTGTGCACAACAAACCTTTGTAGACACAGCAGCCTCGGTCTCTTTAAACCCACCAACGCCACAATATCTCGGCTGGTACGCTGTGAAAACTTCCCCTTCATTGAACTTTTGATCCGTGTCTTTCAGCTCATTAGCACCAAAGCACAGAAACCATTTATAAAACACAGTGTTTGTTTTGTCCGTCTTTACCCTCACACTATCACAGCTCTGAAGGCTTTTAACTGGAGGATTCCTGTGACCCTGCGGAGGATAAGCACGCATACATAAGAGATGAATGGATTTCTTATCAACAACAATTACAGCGGGCAGCACTCACAGTGAAATAATGTGATTCTGGCTCCTAAACAAGGAACAGCAGCTGCTTTAATTCAATGCCAATGACATATTTATTGGTTTATGCTGACTTGAATCAAGTGTCAGACTACCCTTCTCTCTGCCCTCCAATATAAACCTCACATTAAACCTGAGGCTAAATTCAATTATTCGGTTTCTCTTTACTTTGTGAGCTCAGTGATAACCCCTGCATCAATACTGTCAGGTGCACTGACAAGAATAAGCAACATTTATTTAAGTTTGGGTCAGTAGAAGAAGAATTCAGGTCCTTTACTTAAAAGGTCCAGTGTGTAGGATTTAGGGGGATATAGTGGCAGAAATAGAATATGATATAATAAATGTGTTTTCTTTAGTGTAAAATCAAGATCACCATGTTTCTACAGTAGCACAGAACGTTCAAAGCAAGCAATGGCTCCAGATAGGGCCATTCCTGTTTTGACGTTTTTGTGTCAGCCACCATACTTCTCCTACACATTCAGCACACAGGAGAAGTTTCAGTTGGTTGCAATCTGCAACCTCACCACTAGATGCCACTAAATCCTACAAAATAGACCTTTAAAAGGGATAGTGCACCCAAAAATGAATTCAGCCATTATCTACTCACCCATATGCCGAGGGAGGCTCAGGTGAAGTTTTAGAGTCCTCACAACACTTACGGAGATCCAAGGGGAGAGGGGGTAGCAACACAACTCCACCAAATGGAGGCTGATGGCGCCCCAGATTAAAACGTCCAAAAACACATAATTGAAACCACAAAATATCTCCATACTGCTCGTCCGTAGTGATCCAAGTGTCCTGAAGCCCAGACATAACAAGTTGTTTGGAAAAACATCATTTGAACTCCGTTTTTAGCCTCATTGTAGCCTGTAGCTCTGACTGCCTCTCTGTACACCATGTTCACGTGTGCGCTTGCGCGAGACCGTGAGACATGGGCACCACCTTCATGTGTGTTCACGTGCTTTCGCGGGTCTCACGCGCAGATAGGCAGTTCGAGCTGCAGGCTACAGTGAGGCTAAAAACAGAGTTCAAATGATGTTTTTCCAAACAATTTTTTATGTCGGGGCTTCAGGACACTTGGATCACTACGGACGAGCAGTATGGAGATATTTTATTTTTTCTTGGACGTTTGAATCTGGGGCGCCGTCGGCCTCCATTAGGTGGAGTTGTGTTGCTACCCCCTCTCCCCTGGGATCTCCACAAGTGTTGTGAGGACTCTAAAACTTCACCTGAGCCTCCCTCAGCATATGGGTGAGTAGATAATGGCTGAATTTTCATTTTTGGGTGCACTATCCCTTTAAGACCAGAATCTGACTTTTTGACATTTGTTTTACCAAATAAAATAAACCATTTGTGTTTTCCTTTCGCCCACCATAGTGGTCATCAGACAAACACTGATTTTTTTTTATTTTTTCTGTTTTTTTTTATAGGTTTAAATCATTGAGGTTGTTTGTTTTGGACAGAAGAGACCTCTGCGATTAATTAATCAATTCATTCATTTCTTTTCCATAACCGCTTATCCTCTTAGAGGTCACAGCAGGCCTGGAGCCTATCCCAGCTGATACTGGGTGAGAGGTAGAGTACACCCTGGACAGGTCACCAGACTATCACAGGGCTGACACAGAGACAGACAACCATTCACACTCACATTCACACTTACGGCCAATTAAGCTGACATGCATGTCTTTACCATGTCTAGCTGAAGCACCTGGAGAAAACCCACTTTGCTGAGCAACAGTTTTGTGTGAAATGAATTAAAGGCCTGTCCCAAATAAAGGCCTGTTAATTTCTGTGATTTAAACAAATAATAGCCCAGGCTATAATTTGAAGTTTTATGGTATTCATTCCACAGAGAAAAATGCTCCCTGACGGTGTTTTACTATTATATGAGATGATTTGGGGTATTTGTGTGTGCTGCATTTTACTGCTGCACATTTGACGTTGTGTTCATTTAACTCCTTTATATACTGGTGGGTATTTTAATCTACATCAGTGCATCATATTCTATAAGATCATACTTTATTTGTATCGTTGCTGTCCTGTGAGAACAATGTGTCACTAAAAAGCTTCATGGTGTCAGAAAAATAGCCCTGTGTTAATCTTTGAGACGATGCTTTATCAGCTGATCCAAGAAGGTTTTAAAATGGTTTATTTCACCTAAGAAGCAGGAGAACTTTCTCAACACATATAGGATCATTCTTTAGTTTATCACAAACATACAACATCAACACATCTGGAGATACAGGACAGGAAGGGGCTGAACATTTAAGACAAATGTAGTGCAGTAAAAAGGACAGTACACACCTTTGAAATGTAGTAGAGTACAAGTAGACAGTAGAATAAAATGGAAATACTCAAATAAAATACAAGTAGCTCGTACAAGTACAGGCCTAGTACTGGTAAATGTACTTACTGACATGTCACCACTTGTTTTGGTTTAGTTTAGTGGTTGTAATCCGACATAATAAAGTCACTTTGGTCACACATATCTCACTATAATAAGTTTAATGGTGTAAATGGTGGATGGTGTCCCTTCACTTACTCAGTTTAAATTGAGGTGAACACACTGAACGTACAAACCAGTAACTTACTGGTAGTTTCGGACACTGACAGATTTAATATTGCCACCACTATCACCACCAGTCCAGCTCCCCCAGTATCTCTGAGCTCACCTGGCTCGGCTCAGCCCGGCTCTGCTCCACACTGACATCAGACTAACGTCCCCACACCGCCGCTACAGACTCACCATAAACCACAGAGCTGTCTACATGTCTTTATTTTAACAACCTTTAACCTGTCTTACCTTTATATTGTCGATAAATCGCACGTCCACGCCGCTGGCAACTTTGCCGGGGTCCACGCAGAAGGAAAACATGTCATCCAGGGGAGCCGCCATGTTTGTGACGACCTTTCACCTTTCAACTGTGACGCTTTATCTCTGCACACAGGCAGCAGCGCCCTCTGGTGGTGAAGATGTGAACTGCAGCTCAGTCCCACAGCTCAATACAACTGATGGTTTATTATTGTGAGTGACTGAGACTGAAAATAAGACTATTTTGTGAGCTGAAATGGAGCTACTAACCACAATAAATAAGTAACATGTACAATCACTGGCTCCATGACTGTTATAAAAGTATTCAAGATATCCAGTGGTGGACTGTAGGCCTACACACACTTTTGTGGTGCTTGTACTTTGAATATTTGAATACTTCATACTTATACTCTACCTTTCGATTATCCCAGAGGTCAGTACTAAGAGGCAGCGTTTGTCAGTTATGCCCCTTAACTCTAGAACAATCTGCCTCAGGGTCTTAGTGGCTCTACATCTGCTTTTAAACATAATATTAAGACACATCTTTTTACCATTGCTTTCCCCTGAAATGTATTTTTAACTGATGGTTGTTTCATCTTATCTTAGCCTGTTATAACATAAATTTACTTTATCTTTTATTTTATTATTTTATTTTTATTAATTTATTTATCTATCTATTTATTTATTTATTTATTATCATTTTATTCTATTATTTTACCATCTTTTTTCCCTCTATCACAAATGTTTTGTCTTTTATGTTCTGTGCTTTGTGTTGCATTTTATGCATGAATTGTGCTGTATAAAAAAAGTTAGCATGATTATTACTATCATTACTACATTTTGGAATTTAAATACATTTTGCATATTAGTTAGGTCTACTAGTTATTTTACAGACTTAGATTATTATTAAAAAAATATAATTATCAAATAAATTGTGATATATTATGAATACACTATCCAAGCTACCCTGCAGTACATAAAGTAAATGAAATTAGCTCCACCTTTACCTGTGCAATTTCTTTCTAAAACATGGGGAGCAAAAACAAATTGGAAAAAAAAAAAAAAAAATAGATTTCGAAAATTATCTTTATAAAGACAGGGAAAAAAGAAAACAACGAGGGGAAAACTATATTATTATTATTATTATTATTATCGCTATTATTACATATTTAAATTTATAGAATTATTGTACAGAATTATTATGATTTTTAAGCACCTTTTTCCGGGTCATTTCCTTGTTTGTTTTAACTTTCTTTCTTCTTCTTCTTTTTTTTTGTATAAAAATTTTTTTTTGTCAAATTTTGTTGTTTTCTTGTTTTAAATGTTGTCTTTTTACTTATTTCTTGCAATTTTGGTGGGCTATTTATTTTATCATTGCTTATTGCCTTCATCATTTGTTAAACATGTTGATTATTTTCTTGAAGCTTTGTTAAATTAAATTTTAGAGAACAGTTAAAATTTTCTGAATACCAAAGGAACATCACCCAATGTGGAAAAACAACTTAAATATTTCTCAAATATCAAAAAAGTTGCAGATAATTATCTAAATAATCAACTAATAAATTAATTGACTAATCATTTCAACTCTGAAAAATAATGTATAATGAGGTGCAACAGTAATAATTACTTAAAATTAATATTAATACAGGTAATGCGGGGGGCGGGGGGGGGGGGGGGTCACATGGCACATAGCCTATTTTGTGATATGGAAACTAAATCAATGTCAATTATAAAAGCAAATAAAAACAAATGTAAATAAACTTTCCACAAAACTTTTCAAAAGACAAAGCAAAGAGAGAAAGGAGTATTTATTATTCATTATATATTTTTTAGATAATATAGATACTTTTACATTGTTTGACTAGCAAACATTTAATAAACTCGTAGAAGTAGTATACAAAGAATTAAAAATACTAGTTCATCATCAGTAGTATAATATATAGCTTATACTTTCATGGTTCAAATATTGTACAAAAGACGTCATTAGGAATGAATACAGTAGTGTTTAAGAAACAGTCAGCAGTGGAGTCAAATGTCCTTCCTACAAGTTCAGAGAGGACGTCAGTGTACAGTGTTTGGCGACTGTGGAAAATAAAATGTGCAGACAGCAGAGTTCTGTATGTTGTTTCACATTATCAGGTTTAAAACACCCGACATGTGATAAACAGTGTGAAAATTAATAAACATCTACAGTACAGTCTCCATATTTCCCCTCAGACACACACAGCCACCGACAGAGAGGCTTCACATCTGCAATATTATTAATGTATAGTGATCAATTCCCTCATCAGCACTGCTCCTCATTACTCAGAACAATCAGCACCAGTTTGGACGACATGATAAACAGACTTGTTCTCTGGAAATTTTTAAAACTTGTACAGTATTTTGATATTTATTGCCGTGTCTCCCACTGATAATAGAGCCCGATCGATAATGGACTGTGCCGAAATATCAGCCAACATTATCTTATCGCAGATGTATCAGGATCAGCATATTCTGACAGGATTTTGCAGCACAGAAAATATAATTCACAGACATGCATTCTTTGCTCTTTAGTCTGTCCAGCAGAGGGCACTGATGAGGCTTTTGTTCGACTGTAAAATGGCTCAGTACAAACTGTATCTTGGTCAGAATTCTTTATATACCGAATCTAAAAGATCCTTGTCAGACATGTTTTAGTATTTAATGGGTTTATGTAAGAAAATTAATATTGGCTTGTATATTATAACCTGTTACCAGCCTCAAAAATCCAGTATTGGACTAAAAAAATGCCCCAAAATCAGAAAGAGCTGCAGAATTGCAGATTTAAAACAATGGTTCTAATCTTAGAGTTACCATTTATATATATTTTAAAAAATGGTGATAAGGAGACACAGGTAGATACAACTTAATTTTTATGAGTTAAGATATACTGAGTTAAAATAAATATAAATCTAATGTTAGATTATTAACTCACAGTGACTAACCTGATTCTGTTTAGTACCACAGTCAGTTCTGTTCTTTATTCTCACAGCTTTCATCCACCCGCTTTGAATGGTATCACTCCATTGAATGGGTGTTATCAGTTGTTAGCAGCCTTGTATAGAATGGGCCTACTGCACCTACTAGTAGGTTCAGAGATCTGTCATTAGCAGTGTTGGGGAGTAACTTGTTACATGTAATGGAGTTACATGCAATTAAATTACAAAATAAAGGTAATTGTAATCAGTTACAGTTACTGAGAAAAAATATGTGATTAATATTCAGTTACTTATCAAAATGGTTGTGATTGCAAAGATATTACATTTGAATATATTTTTTCTGTAAAAAGCTTATAAGTCAAATACTCATCTGTTGCATTGCCTTTTTTGCTGTGCAGGAACACCTTCTTTCAACACAGACCATCTACCGACATTTTTCAGCATCATTGCCCAGTTTAAATCATTTGTTAGAAAAGTAATCAAAGTAGTCACAAGTAATGAGTTACATTACTTATTACGTTTTTACAAGGGGAGCTAGTAATCTGTAACCTATTACATTTTAAAAGTAACCTTATCAACACTGGTTATCAGCCAGGACCACAGGAAAGCCATTTTCTCAGTGGCCACCCATGCAATTGCAGCGAAAAAATCCCCCAGGCCTTAAAATCATTTCCCCCCCAGACCACCACTGTAAAAGGGATGTCTGTGAGAATGGTGACAGGACGCTTTGAACTGCAAACAAGGTCTATTATGACTCTTTCTATTCTAAATCTTTGAGTTATGGTGGTTTTATGTTTGTAAAACTTTCCTCAAGCCGAGAAAAGCAATTTACAAATCGGTCACATCATCATAATGTAAAGTCTATGAGCCGAGAATGAACTCATAGGCAGGGCCAGCAGGAGGAACACCACTGTGCATATTCAGTGGGCTGCATACTGTAAAAGTAAACCTTGAAGCTAGAAAACATTTTTGGCGTACGCGCCAGGCAAGCAACTCCGTTGGAATAAATAGGCACCTTCTTGGCAGCAAGCAACTCCGTTGGAATAAATAGGCACCTTCTTGGCATCCCGAATCTGGTTATTGCTAAAAACTGTTATCAGCCCCATAAATGTTTTTTGTTGGGCTATGACCTCTAGTGGCCGTACTAATTATTGCAGGAGTGAGGGAGAAAGTCAGTTGTTGCAGTATTAAGAGTGACAAAAGCCCTATTCGGACGGGATTAGTTTTACATAGGGACGTGGGATAAAGTAATAATTACCAGAGATTTTAGTCCTGTCCCAATGTGCCGTGTCAGTAATTATTACCGCACGATGTCAGTAAAGATTATCGCGACTTTTACCTTCTGTACAAGGGTCCCGGAAAATTACCTCAGGTAATACTAATCCCGTGCGAATAGACCAGCAGTAAATATGTGTGTAGATATTTCGTCATATCCTGTTGACAAGTGGTTTTTCGCGGACTTTCAGGCATGGAGGCTCTTGAAGAGGCATTCAGTTTTGCACTTCACAGTCGGACAAGTCCATGTGAAACCTCAGGTACTGTGGGCCTACGACGAACACGATTCAAAACCAAAAGAAGGTCGCAAGCACTTGTCCGAGGCACGGGACTTCTGATTGCTTTAGGTAAGTTAAGTATGCAATGCAGCAGGGCTATGTGGCTAATAAAAAAATGACAATAAAATCAACCAGTAGGCTAATCAATTCATAATAATAATAATGTTTTGCCTGGAAGGAGTGTGGTACGCACAGGAAGCGACGTCATACGCACATGACGACAGGAGGGGACAGCGGCGCGTGAATGGATTTACCCCTCCCACTTGTGGTAGTTTTACTGATATTTCTTATTCCGTGTGAACTGGCCATTAATATTACCGACGTCCTGTGGTAAAGTGACATTAGCCCACGTGCCCATGTAAAACTAATCCCGTCTGAATAGTGCTAAAGTCTCTGTTGGGAGGAGGTTGCATAAGACGGATGGGTCAGTCAAACAAACACAGGACTTTCACCCAGGAGGCCGCTGTTTGTGTCTCATTAACTTATTTCAACAGACCTTTGTAAATTCATCATGTCATGTCACATTACAAACATACTTATTTTCACCCAAACCATAATTGTTTTCTAAACCTAACCACAACCTTAGTTCTGTCAGACAACTCACGTTTTAAATGTTCATTTCAACAGCAGAACATAGTTAGAGTTTGGTGTCTAGACTCCAGCCTTATCACTCCTGGCAGATATGCTTACATGAGATATTAGAGAGTGATTATTAAATATCCCCCCCTTAGCCAGAGCCTGCAGGTGGATGCTGGGGTGGAGGTGGGGCTGAAAGAGCAAGCACCAGTACTGTTGTAGAGCAGCAGCGGCATAGGCAGTGCAAAGGGAGAGCTGGGAAGATTTTTCAGCTTAAACAGCCCGCCAAATTGGGAGGGTGTGTTTGTAGATGACATATGGAGAGTGATGTATGACGTGTGTGTATGAATCAGTGCATCAGCTGACTGCCTGAACAAGCTCGCAGGCATTGCTCCATTAAATCTAATGAAAGCGAAACCTAACAAAACTGCTCCAGATGACAACTGATAACGACCATTTAATGGGCTGATAACAATTAGTAACTGTATTTGACTCACATAGTTTTTCTCAGCAACTGTAACTGATTACATTTATATTTATTTTGTAATTTAATTAGATTTAACTAGTTACTCCCCAACACTGCTGATGATGGCCTTCTGAGCCTACATACCTACTAGTAGGTGTAGCAGCTCCCTCCAACTTATATCTATAAGGCTGATAACCACTGATAACAATCATTCAATCGAGTGATATCATTTCGAAGGGGTGTCTCTTTAGAGAGGTTTTTTTTGCCAGTGAAAAAGCTCTAAAAAACTACCGTGCACTACCTGATCAAGACAGACACAGTTAGCAACCAGCTGCTGAACACAGTGAAGTATTCAGCGGCTAAAGAGCCAGAAAAAGTTCAGTTATTTAGTTTAAACTGTATTTATAAACCCTTTTTCATCGTGTGAAAAAGCAGCCATAACTTAGCCAGTGTGTGGCAAACACTGTTTTGTATATATATTAAAATTATTTCATTAATACTAAAAAAACACAGTAAATATATAATTTCTATGTACAGAAAACAGAGAGGACAGAATAAAATCTGTCCCATCCTCAGATCTCGACTCAATAATTGCTGGGATCTTGAGAACCATAGAAAAAAACCCTGTGTTAGTACGTGACGGTCTACAGACTACGCTGTGACACTGCAGCAGGACGACTCCCAAACCTGTCGACAGGAGGAACCCCACTGTAGGTTCTCCCCGACAGCTATTCACAACGCAGCCTCATTTCTATCCTCGCTCCTCTGTCCTCTGCTCCCCGCTCCCTCACCAAGCCATCCATCATAAACCCTTGTTGTAGGTCACCACCTTGCAATCTGTTGCCATGGTGATTTCAGGCTCTAGGCGAGACACCTCAATCTGCAAAAAGAAAACAAAAAGACGGAAGGTAAATTCTAGCTCTGCGTCTCTCCGACTCTTTCAGCAGTCTGAGTTTTAATTCGAGGGGGGAGGAGACATCTGGAATAAGAGGTGAATATGAGCTTGTGGGCCGCGGCTGTGCATGTCAAGTGGTGTATATGTAATTTGAATTTCTTGCCAGCTGCTCTCCATCTGAGACCATCTGGCCTCAAATTAGCAGTGGAAGCAGTTGGACCGACATTTTACTGTACCTGAGACATCTGGGGGAACAGGCTGATGGCTACGGGCAGCGAGAGGCCGAAGGTAACCAGGCACACCAGGCTGTGGATGGGCAGCAACAATCTGCGGTTGCTCTGCAGGAATCGCAGCCTACACGAGTCAAGACAGTGATAAAAAGGAAACGTGAGCACGCTGTGTGGATCAATCCCAGATGACTAGGCTACTGGCAAGCCAGGAGTTATTTTTGGATCTGCAGAAAAGACATGGTGCAGATTTCGGGAAGCTGTTCTGCACAATTAGTGGGTGTGAGATTAATCTGTCTGCGTTAAAGTTCCAACTCTAGGTTTAATGAGCCAGACTGCACATATCGGTCTTTCTTCTTGTGTGTGAGACCACAGTAGGCTATATTATCACATTTCATTCATTTGTTCATCTTAACATTCTCTTTGGCTGTGACCTACTACTGAATGAATGTATGAGAAGCACTTTGGGGCACAACATATGTCGGCTCTGCTTCTGCACACAGAGAAACAGTCAGAGTATTTTTAGACCAGAGTCAAACAAACATTTCTGCCCTACAAAGACACGGAGCAATAACTCGAGAAAGGAGTTGAGAGAAAAAGGAAATTTGAGCCAAAGATGTAGAAAGTCCTTCAAACCTTTAGGATGCCGGGGGCTGAGTTATAGCTGTCATTACTTTTTGTCATGGTTGGATTTAGCTACTGCCTCATTTACAAACATGTATTACTGAGATTTCATTCATTCATTTTCCGTAACCGCTCATCCTGTTGGGGGTCACAGGGGCTGGAGCCTATCCCAGCTGTCACTGGGTGAGAGGCGGGGTACACTCTGGACAGGTCACCAGACTATCACAGGGCTGACACATAGAGACAGACAACCATTCACACTCACATTCACACATACGGACAATTTAGAGTCACCAATTAACCTGCATGTCTTTGGACTGTGGGAGGAAGCCGGAGCACCTGGAGAAAACCCACGCTGATACAGAAGGGCTCCCCCACCCCAGGTTCACACCCCCCACCCTGGATTCGTACTGGGACCCCTCTTGCTGTGAAGCAACAATGCTAATCACTGCACCACTGTGCCACCCATTACTTATATTTTGAACCGTCAAATTTTATATTTCAGTTACAGGAAAGAGGAAATAAATTTAGCTAACACTAAATCACCAGGTAGCTTCACGTGTTAGCTTTGGTCTAGTTATTCAGTTTTGCTAACTTACACTCAGTTTACTGTGAGACTGTACATGTCTGAGGCATAATAATATTTTATTTGATAAAACAAATCTCAAGAGGTCACATTCTGGTCTTAAAGGTCCAGTGTGTAGGATTTAGTGGCATCTAGCGGTGAGGTTGGAGATTGCAACCAACTGAAACTTCTTCCATGGGCCAAGCGTGAAGGAGAACAACAGCGGTCGATGCAAAAGGTGAGTGGAATTCTGGGCTACTGTAGAAACAATATGACAGACTCTGTGGAAGAGGACCCGCTCAGTATATAGATATAAACGTCTCTTTTTAAGAAACCAAAACGCACCGGTTCTTACTTTCAGATGGTTATGAACAAATGAAAATATAGTTATGAATATTATATTCCATTTCTGCCAATATATCCCCCTAACTCCCACACACTGGACCTTTAAGTCATTATGTTCTGTGTTTGGCTGTTTAAGGGCAGAATCAAATAAAATGCTTCACAGTCCACAACTGCCTTCAAAAAACATTCATGAGTTATTATATTTTGGTATTTTTACATCAGTTTCATGATGGTACGATGGGGTGAAAACCAGCTAAAGAAAAAACTAGATCACTAGACCATCTTGCAATGCGATCTGCGACTTAAAACAAATGTGGGCAAGGCAAGTAAAATTGGCATAGGGGGCAATGGTCCCTTCACTACTGCCTACCCACCCTTCCTTCTGTTTCATGACTAAATCTTGCACAATTATGACACTATTGCAGTGACAAAATCTGTCCACAGACAGACATATATACACCCGGCAAAATACTCAAAATAGCTTCTGTGGTAGTTCATACTGCAGTGGGTTTCATCATGATGACACACAAATACACACACACTGACTCACAAGGTGAAATCAATACCAACAGCAGGTAAAAACATTTCTGTCACACAAAATTATGTTTGCTTTGCTCGTGTATCCTATGTTTTCTACTCTTTCTACTCTTTAAGTATTTAAAATTAAATTAAAAACAAAGATCCCTTATTAATAGGACAGATTACAAACACACATTACATCGATTAAAGAGACGACCAGAAAAGTTGAGAACCATTACTGCAGTCTGTATTTTCTTTCTGACTAATGTCTCATTAATGCAAAGTAATAAGTACCCATACATGTCTGAATGTACCTGCATACAAAGACTAAATTAGAGGTGCTTTTAGGTACGTTTCTTTAGTTTGTTAAGTAGCCTAATGTTTAAGTGAAAATGAAGAAACTTGTTCCAGTTTCTGAAATGTGAATATTTTCTAGTTGTTTTAGTCCTTGATGAAAGTAGACAGCTGGACTGTTGCTAGGAGAAAATAAGACATTAAAGATGTGTGCTCTGGCTCTGTGAAGTTATGATGGGTATTTTTCATATTTTGACATTTTACAGACCAAAAGATAATCAATTCATTAAGAAAACAATCAGTAGATTGATACTTGTAGTGTTAGATATTAAAAAAAGGCCGACTATAAACAGTATTTCTGTACAGACCTCTCCAGGTAGGACATGATGATGGGGGGCAGGACGAAGATCGGCATCGGGAGGACCACACGTGTGAAGGCGGTCTCCATGATCGCCTGGGGAAACGATGAGAACATTGTGCACATGCTTCATTTCAAATACTGCAGCGAGTTGGATTTAATTTTCCCTTTCATGAGATCAGATGTGTGCTGAGTGACAGCAGCGAGCAGGAAATTATGCATTTTCCCATTATCAGCCGCCATCACCTAAAAATGCAATTCACTAAAAAAAAACCCACACAGCAAGTGTATAAACACATTCAGTGCAGTCGAGTATCAAGTCTGCTGAGCATGCAAAAAAAGGCACTCACATGTCTCGCAGCAATTTTGGAGGATCCCACCACATTCCCGTTGTTGTCCAGAACATCGATTCCCTCAGAGAGCTCATTGTGTCTCATCAGGCCCACGTTACAGATGTTTGCACTGGCTGAGGACGCGGAGAGAAAAGCAGCTTTTATAATTTAATATGTGTCCACAAGACAAGATGCTGAAGATTTTACTGATCCCTGAAGGGAAATTGTGATGTTACAGTCATTTTGATGTAAAGAACAGAGAATTATAAGAAGTTTGGATAGGAGTATAAAACAGATGTATGTAAATATAAAGTAATAAATACAATAAAACAGAAATAAAAATGCACATTATGCTACAATGTTTAACACTAGTACTTAAGATATTAAGAATAACATATTTCTTCACTGTGCTGAGTCTGTAAGTGTGTAAAAATAAACGACTATGTGCACTGTGCTCCATTACACTGTATAAACCTGTGTTACACTCAGAAATATAAAATATATATTATGCTATAATGGTTACTACAATATATACATCAATGGAATAAAGATAGAAATAAGAATAAACATAAGAAGTACGTACTGTTATGTGCATCATATGTTAAATAAATATAAACATTCAAGAGGTGTTAAAAATATTGGACAGTTGAATTATTGCACCAATTATTGCATGTTTTAAAAAAAAAAAGTAATAATAATTTTACCTTAAGTCACTATCTCTGTAATTTGAGATTTAGAAGAATGAAAAATTTAAGAAGAAAAACTGACTCCAGCCACCAGAGGGCCACATTAGTAGACCTCTGTTGTAACTGGTACACGGGGTCCTTTGGAAACCTACCGACAGCTGGGAAGGGGACCAGTCTCTGAATTATCATTCTGGTGGCAGGACTCAGCTTGTTGGCCTTCTGAATCAGGACATTCAGTCCCACCTGGTACACACAAACATGAGTAGAAGAAACATAACAACAGGTTTGTCTTGAATAAATCACACAAAAATGTATTAAAACGAACAAATTTTGCTTTTGGTAAAAAACTTTTTGTTACAATGAGGCTGTTGTTAAATGCAGACCCTTATGACTTCAATTCATCAGTGAGATTCTCCATTTTTATTTTCTTTGTTCACCAGAGGCATGCAAGAAAAACAAAGCTTTCTTCACAAAGCTCAACATAACATGGGGTCATTAACTGGAACACAAATGATCTATTGGTGGGTGAGGTATTCCTTTTCCTTCTCAAATCAAATTTTGGAGGATATAAACTACAGAAGAAACACACTCACTGCAATAGAAACAGCGCTGGTCACAGCTCCCACGTAGCCTTGAAGAAACTTTGATGTTGGCGTAGGCTGAGGGAGGAAAATAAATTCTGTGTCAAAGCTTTGTGTATGGTTTACTGTCTATAGTAAAATTTTGGAATTTAATGCCTTTAAATGGTCTTTTATTGCAGAAAAAATGTCTCGAAGTGAAAAACACAACACATTATATTCTATTATGGGGATAAATTAATAAAAAAATGAACAAATACTGTCATTTTTTAGAGTTTTCTGAATAAATAGATGTGAATATCCACAGTACATACCTTTGTGGCATTACGGTTGGCGTAGTTGACACAGGCATTGTGACTCTGGTTCAGCCACTGTAGGACAGAAGGAAGGAAAGAAGAGTTAACGGTTAAAAGGAATGAACAAAGGATAGAAGGAGTATGGAGGGAGGAAAGGAAAGCAGGACGAAAAGGAGTAGTGAAACACAAAGGGAAGGAAGGATAGATAAAGAGATATTCGGAGGCTTATTTGTTGCTTTATAAATCCATGGCACACAGAGAGAAGCAACCAGAGCAGCAGCACTTTATTTTACCATGTCCTTATCCCAGTGTAAACAGGTGGGAGAGCGTTGCATGTGCACAATAAAAGTGTGCTTACCAGATGTTCAGCATGTACAATAAATGCAATGGTTTTACAGTATGTTGTGTTTTACAGTACCTGCCATATAATGGTAGACACCACAGTCTGATTTGGGAGAAGAAGGCCAATGACCTAGATGAGACCAGGGAATAAGAGCTTATTTTCGGGGCAAAATAAGTCCAAAGTCTCATTTCATCTGTCCCCAAAACACGACCATGTACAGTAAATGGACGTCAGCACAGCCATGATTTAAAATGTATGAGTCTTATATGAGACTTACAATCGGTGTTCCAAATGGGACATAACCTGCACAGCGAAGAAATGATTTTCAGCGTAGAGAAAAGAAAAATGAGGACAAAATGGACGTAAGTTCACCAACTGCAGCAAAGATCTTCATCTGAGGTCGTACCTGACATTCGAAATGGCATGAAGATCTTCTCTCCTGTGTCAGGATGAATGATGGCCTGCGTGCAGAGAGCATGACATCATCCTCATGCTGCCAGGCGCCCAGAGGCTTGAATGTATGGAGGTGCAGTTAACCTGAGCCTGACTTACAGGGATGACTGATGAATCACTTACCTGCTTGATCTTCTGGGCTTCCCACAGCTGCAAGAGAAGAACTATAAGTAGTCATTACGTTTATGATACTCTTGTTTTGCATCTGCTTTAGAGGCATAAATAAACTGCCATTTTCATTATGATAATTGTGTGTTTTGCAACGACTTTATTTAGTCGACTGTCACTACATACTTGTCATAGTCTGTGCCTTTCCTTCATTCCTCATGCTTCAGCTGTTCCCCCCCCTCCCCTTTTTTTCTTGTTCATCCCAATATCCCTCCTCGACTCCTCTATTCTCTGTCCTCCATCACTTGATCCAGAAATCAATTGAGACTTGCCATCTTGTAGGATGCTTAATTCGTTAAAAGCGCTCGAAGGAGTCGAGGAGAGAGGAGGCTTTTAGAGGAGAGGGAAGCAAGGATACACGAGTGCAGGCTTCACAGATGTCTTTTATCAACCATCTCACCCCCTGATTGGATATCAGTTATTGATTGGACAGCACAGCGCTGTAGCTCCACACTCAGCGGTCACCCGTTTGCCCTCCACTCCAGCCTGCCTGCCCTGTTTCTCCAGAGTGTCCTGGATCAACCCAAGACACTTTAAACTGAGCAGCTGTCTGAGTCACGGCTTTTGGGTCCAGTTCTCTCTGTACTACACAACAATACTCTGTAATGTGCACCATGTTTCCTGCATATTCTGTCTTGTGTTAGTGTTAATAGTGTTGATGAAGACTCACCTGAAGATCAGACACTCCAGGAGGAAGCTCTCCATGTTTATAGTCATCAAGTAGTTTAATGCATTCTTTCAATTTTTTCTACAAACAAAGGAAGAGAAAAATGTGAAGCTTAGTTAGACTGATTGTTGTTCTGGTGAGCAAAAGTACTCAAATTTATTTAAAAATAAATGTATTGTTTAATTGTTTGGTCTTTAAAATGTCAGAAAATAGTGGAAATGCTTCCCATGCCTGATATGACATCTTGATCAAAACCCAAAAATGTTTAATTCACTATCATAGAAGGCAAATTAATGAGGAAACAGTAACATACGTATGAGAGGCTGGAACCACAAAGTCATGGAAAAAAAAGAACATTATTGATTAATCGATTCATGCATTTTCTCTCCTGGCATAAATTAAAACCCTAGAAACTCATTGCTGTTCAGTGAAATTACATATTTAGGAGTATTTTTAAAGAAAAAAAAACTTTATGCCTTTAATGGTTTGGTTGTAACTCTATGTTTTGAATATACTATCTTATTATTAATATGTAAATAATTCCCCGCCCCTTAGTTGCTCACTTATTTTTGTCTCAATATTATCTTTATAAACAGATTAAGGATCCTAGTGTTAATGTGTAGTCTGTAGAAATATAATAACCTTCCACAAATATTAACAAAAAGATTTGTAATCTCACTAAAATATTTTGCAAATATAAACTGACTCTGCAGAAATGTGGTGGAAATTACGTCATCAGCTGGCGATTACATACCAACCAAGTGATACAACTGGATTTTCATTCACACTGACAGAAAAGTTTGTCTCAAAACTCTGCGTGTGTAAAATGTAAATCCACAAATGTCGAATTGAAATCCAACTTTCAAACAGGTACCTACAGAATATATTACAAATTATTATTATTATCATTATTATTATTATTGTTCACAAATGCTTTTCATGTAGTTGTTAATTAATTTTTACTCTTTTTTTTCAGAATTTGTTTATTTGCAGACCCGTTTTATACCTGCACTGCATTTTTGTGACTTAACTTTTTATATATATATATTTGTGGAAGGTGTTTTAATTTACAGACCACACATTAACACACAGATTGATTACCTGTTTTTTTTTTTCACTGGAGGAAGTCTTTATAAAGAGTTGACTGACACATCATTTCATCTCTACAAATATATATTGTTGTCTATGACACTGTAATGGATGGAAGCTCAAACTTTCAATTGAAGCCATACTGTGAAAACATTCACCAGCCATCTATAGACAGTTTGATATCTTTTTTTTTTTTTTTTTACCTCAGACACAAACAGGGTGCTGGGATCAATGATGTCCACAAAGTGTCTCAGTCGACCGAGGAATGAACCCTGGAAGAGACAGTGTGACAAAGTTAACTCTTAATGAAAGCAGACACATAATGACAGTCCAACATCCTCCCCTCTGTGAATGAATCATTTCACAAGTCCTCTGAAAATTTATGCATTACTTCTCACTTTGCTTGACTTGGTTCTTAGTAGTCCTAAAGTTCCTAAAAACATTTCTTTGTGTGTTGCTCATTGGTTATTTGAAAGTGGCATTTAGGTATTTATAATGTCACATAAAGCACAGTTTAACATATGTAACGTTCTGCCCAGTGGTGTAAGGTGGTCAGTCTTAACAGATTGTGCACGTAAACTAGCTACCGTATCATATCGTCTTGTCATATGGTCAAATAGAGACTTGACATAGGCAACAAAAAGAAAAGAAAGGAAAACCATGACAGAGATGGGTTTGCATTTTTGAGGGCATATAGCCTATGGCGAATGGTACTATCTTTAATCTAATTTGAGATCTTCTTTGAACACAGGTGCCCTAAACCCAACAGGAAATCAGCCATTTTGAAATAAATGTGTAGTTTCTGGTCATATCCAGCGGGCGTACTTTAACAAACTCCTCATCTAAAGTCCTTCCACATCAAAAGTCGCTTAAAGCTTGAGTTTTCGTTGAACCTTGTGACCATGACGAGGCGTCAAACTTCCAGGTTTCAACAGGAAGATGTTATAACTTCTGTGTACCTTGTCCAATCTGCCCCAAACTTCACAGGTTTTATGAAGCTCCAAGCCTGAAGCCATCAACATGCAAATTAGGTGTCATGGTGATTGCCCAACCCTCTGGCAACAGGAAGTACGTCATTTCAGACACTTATCTTTTAGTTTACGTGAAATTTACATGGTGGATCTACAATTGATGAACAACAATATGACAAGTAATCAGTGTGTTCTGCAGCGCAACATAGTGGACACAGAAAGTGGTGCAACATGTAAAACAGGTCATTCTAATGAGATGCGCAGAGGTGCAAGAGCAAGTTCATCATCACTGCTTGCAGCTTTAGTTTTTCTTGGCCATGGCAAACATTTACCCCCGACACAAAAAAACAGTAAGCCACTTCACATACGAGTAGGTTGAGGAACAAGTCTGTTATGTTAGGTCCGTCGAACCTGTACGGCGGGCCAACCACTGCTGGGTGATGGAAAACAGGTCACACACTGTGCACCACTTGTGATTTTTCCCAGGGATGTCGCCACAGACACCCAGTTCGTAAAACTGCAAATGCAAGTGCTTTTATTGATGGGCCATAGGCTCGGTCACTTATGTGTTACCTCAACAGGGAAAATCTTTAGGATTATTACTTTAATATTAACTGTAATTACTTTTGTTTGTTAAAGGAAAAGGTCAGCAATTTAGGAAATACATTTATTTGCTTTCTGATTGAAACCACTTTCAAATCTGTACTGTAAATACAAAGCTACAGCTAGACAAGTGTGTCCCAGTGTTTCCAGTCTTTATGCTAAGCTAAGCTAACCTACTGCCGACTGTATTTACAGCACAGACATGGGAGTGGTATCAATTTTATCACCAAAAAAAAAGAATAAGTGGACAGTGAGATGAGGTTGGAAGCTTTGAATCATTCGTCAAAGGACCTTTGAGTTTAGATTCTCTTCTTAAAGGTCATGGATGTAAAAATGCACAAATCTTTGCTATGTTAATCAGAATTTAATAAACAGATACTTTGAACAAAGAAAGTCAAACTGTTAAATGCTCAATAAAAAAAGACAAAGTTTTTGCCTCCTCACAGAACAATGTGACAAACACAACTGAGATGAGAAAGTAAATCCGCCTTTTGAGATGAACTTTGAAGCAAACATACTAACCATCTGAGTAAGTTTACATTTACCAAACACATTCCTCAGAGTGAGGCTTGGAGCTGCTGGGTAAGCACCCTGTTTTCTGTTCCCTTCACTGTCTTCATCAGCATGCCAATTGCTAAGTATGTGTGCCAGCAGTCTGAAAAGGCCCAACAGCAATTTATGCCAAGAGTCTCTTTGGCAAACCAGATGGGCGAAAACATGGCAGCTTCAATCGGATTCCCTCCGAGACATTTATCAGTTATGAAGGGCAGAAAAGTGGAAAGACAAACCCTTCTGTATTTTAATTATCTGTTCGGATCAGGGTCTAATTGAAATGACTGGAAACAGCATCCAGTCCTTCTAACGACTGTAAATAAAGCATTTCTTCTGCACTGTAACCCTGGATATTCTGCCATTCCTCCATCACATGTCTCCTCCTCTGACAGGCCATATGTGCTGCAGTGCTGTTTTGTAAGAGTGGGGTAGACTGAGGATCCATGTGAGGAGCCCGCTTTAATTATGCATGAGTTTCAGCTCCCTGGAGAGTACACAACAAGGCTAGCAGAGACAGAGCGCGGCAGAAAGCACAGACAAACTGAGCTAGATTTATGCTGATTCAAAGACTGGCCTAATTTTAACTGCTTTGACGCAAGGAACTGAAAGTATTACAGGACCTTTATCAAAGCGACGTGAACTTCAGGTTGCAGATGGAACAACACAAGGGTTTATGGGGGTCAGATTGAAAAGACTTCCCACTGAAAGCCATCATTAATAGGAGCTGGAAACCAAGGCTTAATGACTGTCTCCCTTTAAATTATGGTGATCTAAAACAAGATGTGGTGGCAATCGCTCAAAAAAATAGCAATTCGCCTGAGACAAAGGGTGTAAATGAACTGCTATTTAGGCCTGAACCGTGAACCGTGCAACATCCTGTGTTAACTCGTGTGTTCGTGGACCAATTATGAAAAAAAAAACACCACTCCTACATTAGTGTGAAACCCTCAGACTGAAAGAGACACAAAACAACAACATTTTTTGGCTCTTTGTGGCCATTTTGCATCTCCTTGTGGTTGTTTTGCGTCCCAATATGGCTGCATTGCGTCCCTATGAGGCTGTTTTACATTTCTTTGAGGTTGTTCTGCATCCTATTGTAATCACTTTGAATCTATTTGCAGCTGCTTCGTGTCTCTTTGTGGACATCTGCATCTTTTTGTGGCTGTTTAACATCTTTTTGAAGTCAGTTTGCATGTCTTTTGGGTGTTAAACATCTCATTGTGACCATTTTGCATCTTTCTGTAGTTGCTTTGCATCTCTTATTGGACATTTTGCACCTCTGTATAATTGTTTTGCATATTTGTGACCATTTTGCATCTCTTTGTGGTGGTCTAGCATCCCTATGTGACTGCTTTGCGTAATTTTGTGCCCATTTTACATCTCTTCGAGGTTATTTTGCACATCTTCGTGATTGTTTGGTATCTCATCACAACCATTTTGTGTCTCTGTGTAGTTGGTTTGTGTATCTTTATGGACGTTTTACATTTCTGTGACCATTTTGCATGTCTTTGTGGTTGTTTGGCATCCCTATGTGGCTGCTTTGCATCTTTTTGTGTCCATTTTACATCTCTAAGGTTGTTTTGCATGTCTTTGTGGTTGTTTTGTGTCTAATATCGGCCATTTTGTGTCACTTTGTGGTTGTTTTGTGTATCCTTGTGGACATTTTGAAATATATGGCCATTTTGCATCTCACTGTGCTGGTTTTGCATCCCTATTTGACTACTTAGTGTCTTTTTGTGGCAGTTTTTTTCCATCTCTTTAAGGTCATTCTGCATATCTTTGTGGTTGTTTTACATCTTAATGTGACTATTTTGCATCTCTGTGTGATTATTTTGAGTCCCTGCTACAATTTTGCATCTCTTTGTGGTGGTTTGGCATCCCTATGTGGCTGCTTTGCATATTTTGTGCCCATTTTACTTCTCTTTGAGGTTGTTTTACGCCTTAGTGCGCCAAATTTGCATCTCTTTCTCAAATCTCTCCATTTTGCCTCTCTTTGCAGTTGTTTTGCATCCTATGTGGCTGCTTTGCATCTTCTGAGTCCATTTTACTTCTCTTAGCTGTTTTGCATGTCTTTGTGATTGTTCTGCATTTCACTATGACCATTGTGTGTCTCTTGGAAGTTGTTTTATGTCTCTTTCTGGACGTTTTGCATTTCTGTTTGACTATTCTACATCTCCCTGGGACCATTTTGCATCTCTTTGTGGTGATTTTGTGTCCCTTCATACCTGTTTTGCATCTTTTTAAAGCCATTTTGCATTTCTTTGTTGATGCTTTGCATCTCTTGTTGGAGGTTTTGCATCTCTGCGCCATTGTTTTGCAAATATTCAGGACCATATTTTGCATTCTTTTGTACAAGTTTTGCATCCCCATGTGTCTATTTTGTGTCTGTTTGTGTCTGCTTTACATCTCCTTGAAGTTGTTTTGCATGTCTCTGTGGTTGTTTTGGATCCATAATGACCACTTTTCATCTCTATTTGGTTGTTTTGCACCTCTTTATGATTGTTTTGCATCTCTCTGACCAATTTGCATCTTTATGTGGTGGTTTTGCATCCCTGTGTGGATGCTTTGAGTCATTTTTTTGGCCATACTAGGTCTCTTTGCCATTGTTTTGCATGTCTTTGTGGTTGTTTTGTTGGCTTTTCATGAAAATTTTGCAGCTCTGTATGACTGTTTTGCATCTGTGACGATTTTGTATCTCTTTGTGGTGGTTTTGAATCCCAACGTGGCTGCTTTTTGTTTTTTCAGTGGTTGTTTTTCACGTCTCTGTGAAGCCATTTTACATCTCTCTTTTGCGGTTTTGCACCTCTTTGTAGTTGTTTTGTATCTCTGTGTGGTTGTTTTGTGTCTCATTTTGCAGTTCTTTGGAGTCTGAATGACTTTTCAACATAAAACAACTGTCACTCCAAAATGAGGTTCAGACCCAATTGGCCCTTTGACCCCGTGACCCCTTTCCTTAGTTCTTCCATGTATTTTGATAAGAGTTTTATTGATCGCTCATATCAGTTGAAACAACAGCAGATCAAAAAGTTTAGTGACTTATTTACAATCTGCATATGGACCTTGCTCGGTGCAGCACCATCCTGTGAATAACTTCCTTCAGGCTGCAGTTTAATGAATGGCTCTGAAGAAATAAATTTAAATGTAACCATCGTGCAGCTTCCTCAGTTAATGTGCCACCCGAGTTAACGTGAAGGTCACATTATCTTCCAGGGCTGACCAATGCAAATTCATTTGTGAGGACGGAAAATTGAGTAATGGGCTTCAGATAAGTATGGACAGCCCATTAATCTCGATCACATGTGGGGCCACAGTCAGTCTGCAGGAAGCATCCTTGAAAATAATAAACTTGAGGGTGTTAAAGTGTGATTTGGATTAGATAACGTTCAATGTGATGCACAGAGTGGGAGATATTATATCAGAAATCTCACCAGATGCGATTTTAAAGCCTAAATTAAAAGAAAAGAGGGAAAACCGCATGTAGTTAGGCGCTTTTAACGGATAAATGGCTTTAGATTGACGCGTAAGATATGAGTGTGTTGTCTGCAGAACCTCAACAGTGTGATATAATCTTTCACGGAGCAGCAGCGAGGCAGAGGGTGTGAAATCTGTCAGTGGAGATGATAAACAGCGATATGAACCTGCCGACAGACGATTCTTTCCACTAGTAAAACTACAATACGCTCAAAACTCATGCAATCACGCCCGGAAGTTGATTATCAGCTCAAAGTTGTTGCGGTTTGATAACAAAGAAGCGGAGCGCAGATCAAAGCAACTTTGGCTACAAAGTGTGCGCATGAGAACAGCCGGAGCGGAGCAGCAGCAGCAGCAGCAGGGCGGAGGATGCATGGGGCTGTTTTTCACCCCCAAAGCCTGCAAAACAAAAAGCCACATTAATGCACGTTCACCGGGAGATAAAGAAGACTTACCTGCTCGTATCGAGGTCTCCCGAGCTGGAAAGCAGGACAAGCTGCAGATTCCGCCATGACACCGAACTATTTATTTATTAATGAAGTGAATCATGAACGGATTTTTCTTCCAAGTGCAGCGAACTACATTCAGTGTGTAACTAGTGAAGCAGCGAGCCGCTCCGTCTGTTGGGATGTGTAGTCTTCTCCTTTGCGTTAACACTGGCAAAGTTGAACCGCATGACTACACATCCCAAATGATCGATAAGGTGAAAGCTATTGCATAACTGTTCGCATTGATGTTGGGGAGAGAGATAACAGTAGATGCACCCATAGGTGTCAAGATTGGCCCAATTAATCATTATGTGAAGAGGTGTGGCCTGAAGAAACAAACATGTCTGCGAGGAGTAATGATCAGCCGGGCTGCTCTCAGGTTCACTTCATATTAAAGGAAGAAGAGAATAAATAACCAGGGGCTGAATAAATATGTGTTTGTCACCACACTGGACACTTTCATTATGCTCCTGTCAGTAAGTGGCCGAGGGCACGAGACTCCTGCTTTCAGATTGAATAAAGTCTATTCAATTAATCCTTCACAGGATTATGAACTTTAATCATTTGGCACATTTAATCCATTACATCTCAAAGTACTCAAGGAAGCTTAATATAAGGACTCTTGCTCTGTGTGTGTCTTAACAAACCTGTAACTTATGTAACTAAGTACATTTAGGCAAAACTTCAATTAGTAGCCCGGGCTATTATTTGCATCACTAAACTCAACAGGATTATATTTGGGACAGGCCTTTAACTCCTCTCACATTAAACTGTTGCTCAGCAAAGATGGGTAAAATGATCAAATTGTTTATTTAAACTAGTATGAATATTATTTGTACAAAAATTAGGCTTCTACTAACATATCAATTATGTGTTTTACAGCAGCCAGTATATTGATACAACACCACTTTATCCTGTTAAAACAATATTCAAAACTTGGATTATTTTGTATGAAAAACACTTTTGGTTCTTTTGATCAGTGCACCCTTACAGACTGAGGGGATATATAACTTACTGGGTAATCAAGGAATGGACACATATTCTGAATGACTAAGGGTCTTCTCCGGTGCTCATGGTCTTAGTACAATGAAATGAACCGAGCTAACGATATGTAGCATCTCCATACTGACAACAGTTTAAACATTTATATTTGTATGTGTGTGATCAGCAGTCAAAAATCTGGTTTTATACATCCAAAGAATTTCTAGAAAAGTGAACTGTTTGGCAACCAGACAAGTAAAAGATACTTGGCATATAATTGACAAAAGGCTTTTAATTGAAGTTTTACAGTACTCAAATACTGTATAATTTTGGGGTATTTGAGTATCTCCATTTTACGCTACTTTACATTTCTACTCCACTAAATTTAGTAATACATTATGATGTATTATTGTGGATTAAGCTACCCATTATTTTATAAAGTACTTGAAATTAGCTCCACCGTCACCAGCTGAAATATTAAAGTGATGAGCACATTAATGCATCACCAATCATAATCCAGTTATGGGGGAGACCGGGTATGGTTGTAACAACGGGATGGTTGTAACAGGACCACTTTAAACGACAATGGATGATTGAAGAGTCTTGAGATTAATTTCATATATGACCACTTTTTTTCTTTCATAGCTGTGTGAGACAGATTTTACATCCAAAACACTGATATTCAGGCGTGAAAGTAATGTTTTGGACCTAGTCTATATTTTAATTATACGAATATTGTTGAAGTTAGAATTACGTATCTTGTATTATTGTACAGAACACTGTTTTATCAATGCGAAATTCAAACCACCATGCTACTACAGCTAGCTAAACAGTGGCTGACAGGGGCAGAGATGGTTGTGAAACCACTGAAAGTGTTACAATTAACCCCCTAATGACAAATAAAAACATTTTATTTATCTTACTGCTTTTTTCAGCATTCCAGGAGAGTTGGTGAGAAAGAAATGACAGTGGTGTGGTTGGACACGTATCAAAACATGCACGGCACAAGGTCAAGCAGAGAAAGACAGTAAGGTCATGTGGAGAAGGCTCTGTCCCCTCAGAGTCTGGTACTTGGTCCTGAGTGGTGGAGTCAGGAGGTTGGCATCAGAGGAGCGGAGACTGCAGGGAGGTGTGTGGCCTTGGGGCAGGTCAGTGAGGTAGGAGGGGGCCTGGTTGTTGTGGTACAGGGGGCCAGTGGAGGTTCTGGAGGACAGAGGTAATGTGATACTCTCTGCTATATGACACTGAGAAGATGCTGCAAGAAATTACAAAACTTAAGAGAACAAGGATCAACACAGCTGCTCTGTGTGGGCGATCACAGCAGTCAGAAAGTCTTCAATGTGCAGCAAGAGGAAGTATTGACTGGTTACATAACTGAGGCAGCAGACTTGTATTTTGGACTCACTCCATGTGATACTTAGCATCTGAAAGGTACAGGTTAGCCAGTTAGACCTTAGTAGGATTTTGTTATTAGTGTATGTATCAGGTTTTTTAAAAAGATATTTTTGGGACAGCTGTGGTGTGATGGGGGAGACGAAGAGGGGGAATAACATGCAGTAATTGTGTAATTTTTAATTCATCTTATTGTTACAACTTACCCAAGTAGTTGGCAGACTGTATCAATGGATTTCCTTGTAGTGACATCTGGGAACACTATCGTACTTTGAGTCAAAATTTGGGAGCTCTAAGGGTGCTTTCACACCTGCTCTGTTTGGTTCAATCAAACTCAAGTTTGTTTGCCCTCTAAGTGCTGTTCGTTTAGGCAGGTGTGAACACAGCAATCACACTCAGTTGCGCACCAGAACAACCGGACTGAGGCCTTCTTGAAGAGGTGGTCTCGGTCCAGTTACAAACAAACTCTGGTGCGGTTCGTTTGTGGTGAGAACGTGTTCCGACCTGGATCTGAACCAACTGCAGTCACATGACACATTGTTTGGGTTAAACATGAGCATGTTACAGTCCTGGAGGATTATTAATGTGCACCTCCTCCTGTACTGCCTTAATATGCACATTCAGCACATCCAATGCATCAAAACATTGTTTTCTAGTTGGAGCCGCGCCTCGTTTTCAAACTGTATGGTTTGACTAAAATGAACAATGACAGCAATATAGTCCACGATGACCAGCGCTAAAATCAACCTGCGTCAGAATGGAAATTCTGACCAATCAAGAGCAGCTTTCTCATCTGGTCTGCTTGTAAATGCTGCCGTGAGAACATGAACCAACTCTAGGCAGTTATGCAACTTTGTAATGAAATGAGTCCCTGATTCAGACCAAAGCAAGACAACTAACACACAACTTCAGGAGTCATAGATGCTGGTGCAAAAAAATCTTACAACCAAACCCAGTCTCCCCTATAACATATATAATTCTGAGATGGGTCGTCTGCCTAATGACTGCCTCTACCTTTGGTGCTTCAAATATATATTGATGGTGCTAATACTTTAAGTTTAGTAAGATTTTGAAAGCATGAGTTTTACCTGTAATGGAGTGTTTCTACACTGTGGTATTGCTACTCCACAGAGGGATCTTAATGCTTCTCCTATCACTGGAGACATCTTTTCAAGTCTTATTTATAGTCTTGTTTATTCCTACAATGTAAAGCTGCTGCTGAAAGTGTACAGATGCTCTGTCTAAACAGGAAATGCACCAAATCTCCTGGGTCTATAAGCAGAAAAACTGCCTATGCTTCTATATTTTGCTTTGGGGCAGAAATTAATGTAAATCAGCATTTCACAACCTGGAATCAAACCTGAGAGAGAGAAGTGAAGTGGCCGGCAGTGTGAGGGCAACTTGACAACATTTGTTATAAATGCAACAGACTGAATTTACAACAATATCATCTCTGATCAGATAGTAGTTTAAATCTCGTCAGTTTGCGAAAGCTGAAGACAAGGTCCGTGCTGAACCAGCAGGTCTCCTCCCACTGTATGGAAAGGAGTGTCCTCTAGTGGAGAGACATGAGCACTGCTGCAGCATACCTTACATACCACACATACAGTGTTTGTGCAGGATGTTTAGTCTGCAGTCTCACTGAGATCAGTGATAAATCAACAACAAAAGGACCTCACAGTCTCTGGCTCATGTGCACTTTATTTTATTACAGTACAGTACTGCGGTCATGTAAAGCATTGCAAGTAGCTACAGTGGTACTAGAGTGACATTAGAGGATATACTATCATGGCAAAGGTGTTTTATAGAAATAACTTATTACACTCTTATCTGCTGCATCGATGCTTTGTTAGATTTACAGTCAAATAATTCAATTTCAACAAAAAGAAATGCAAATAATAAGTCTTCATCGTCTTTAGTCAAACATGAGTATTGTTTATTTGCTTATCATACAGCGATGTTAATGCAGAAACACCTCTTTATAGTATTCACATTGCAGCGCAGCTTTTATGACGTGTCGCTTTTTTTGTAGCATTTCTTGAATTCAGTTTGAAAATATGCAATTACCTCAAGTTAACCTTTGTGCACTTGGCATTTCACAAAACAGTCCGAGATGAAAATTGTGTCAAAATGTCGTTTCTGCACTTCGACGGCTGCAATTTTAAGGTTACTTGAGCTAACACCATATTTTGCTGGAGGAACTACTTTAACCCCTGAAGAGCACCTTAAATGCACATCCAGAAAGTGTTTCCTCCAGCCTGTGTTTTATTTTTTGCACGTGAGAAAGCAGTGAGTTTAAGTTTAAGTCGACAGCAGCTGACTACCTTAAATTATTCTACAAAGCATGAGTGAAATAATTGTTTAGCTTTGATAGAAGTTTTTTCCTCTCATAGCAATTGACTCTGTTTTCTGCTTGTGCCAAACTGAGATAGCAACCAGCATGCATGTTGGATATTATCGTGTCTACATCAACAAGGCAGTATTAGCAGTGAGAAGACCTGGATGATTGTGAGATCAGATTTCGTGGAGCATTTGTTTGACTGTCTCTAGAACAACGTTTCCCAATCTTTGATAATAACCCTGTGTTCTGTAGCCACTCTGAGGAAACAGTATTCTAGAGGATCTTACGTCATGTGCAGTACAAACACGAACACCAGCACTGTCGTCACTTGTGTCTGCTTCGCACTTGAAGCAGCGTGGGCGTCTGCTCCATGATCCGCAGTAAAAGATTATCAATGTAGTCCTCCAGGTCTCGAACCTGTAACTTCACCTTCTTCAGCTCGGTCTCGCATTTGTGCAGCTGCGCCGCCTGCTGCTCGGAGGCCACCTGCTGCTTCTGCATGTCCATCTCCTGCTGCAGCAGCAGGGAGATCAGCTCCATGTTGGTCAGGTGCTGGTACTGCGCTGAGTTATCCACGGTCACCTCCTACGAGAGAGGGGACAGGAACAGAGTGTGTGTGAACCTGGTCAGTACATGTTACAGTTAGAGGAAGAGTTGAACATGTAGGGAAATATGCTCATTTAGTGTCTTGCCAAGAGTTAGATGAGACCACTCTCATATCTGTCAATTATCACTATGATGTTTTACCCAGGAGACAGTTAGCTTTGCATAAAGATGGATGCAGGGTAAATCCTGGCTCAATCAAAAGGTATACACCCATTTGTGTACAGCTAAACAGAGAGGCTATGAGGGATGGATGTCATATAAATTAGCTGAAAACTAACAGTGATGCAGGCACTGTGCCGGACCGTTGTGGTAAAGAGGGAGCTGAGCCGGAAGGCGAAGCTTTCGATTTGCTGGTCCATCAAAGTCCCAATCCTCACCTATGCTCATGAGCTCTGGGTAGTGACCCAAAGGATAAAGTTGCGGATACAATTGGCCAAAATGATTTTCCTCTGTGGGGTGGCTGGGTTCAGCCTAGAGATAGGGTGAGGAGCTCAGGCATCTGGAGGGAGCTCGGAGTAGAGCTGCTGCTTCTTCGCGTCGAAAGGGGTCAGTTGAGGTGGTTCAGGCATCTGATCAGGATGCCTCCTGTTAGAGGTGTTACGAGAATGTCCCACTGGTGGGACTCAGAAAACACTGGAGGGATTATATATCTCATCTGGCCTGGGAATGCCTTGGGGTCCCCCAGGAGGAGCTGGAAAGTGTTTCTGGGGAGAGGGATGTCTGGAATACTTTGCTCAGCCTGCTGCCCCCACGACCTAGCTTCGGATAAGCGGTTGAAAATGGATGGATGGATGGATAATATCATAGGAATTAAAAACAATGCAACTTAAAATGTGGAACTATTAATCATCAATTACATGTATTTAATTTTAGAATACAATATCATTGCAACATTTAAGTTGATATTTTACGATAAGAACTTCTTTCTGTGGACACTTCAGTTGGGTAGAGCTTTTATTTTAGCGCCTAGCAGTTCAATTTGCCACCATTTTTAATGGAAGAAGCCCTTGGATTTAGATTAGAGAACTGCCTCTACCTGTAAATCATACACCTCCCACATCAGTGAGATCTGGGCTCGATTTCATCAGACTGTGATCGGATGGTGGTGAATGGAACTGCAGGGTGCTAAGATGGAAGCACTTCCCAACTGAAATGTCCACAGTAGGAAGTTCTTATTGTAATATAGCACTTTAAATGATGCAATGATACTTTAAATATAATACATTTAATTGATGGCTAACAGTTTTATATTTAAAGTTTCATTGTATTTAATTCTCAAAAATATAATTGATCACTTTTAGTTTTTAATTAATTGTTATGACATCCATCCCTCATACCAGGCTAGCTGTTTCCTGTTTTCACACTTTACGCTAAGCTAGGCTAACTGTCTCCTGGCCGTGGCTTCATATTTAACATACAGACATGACAGTGCTATCCATCTTCTCATCTACCTCTTGCGAGAAAGCGTAATTGGCGCATTTCTCAAAATTTGAACTCTCCCTTTAAATGAGAGATTATTATTAAAATAATGGCTTATTACGATGGATATTAAATGGCTTACCATGGCGTGTCGTGTTCCAAGTGGTGAAAAATGAAATGAGTCACAGGAAACAATGAAGTCATCTATGCTCCTGCAGTGTGTTTATTAGCACCGAGTGCTCTGCTGGTGTTAATAAATGCTCATGGAAGCATTAAATAGTCTGTGGACCTAATGGCTTTCTGTAATTTAGTATGACACGTTAATAACTTCATTCTTCCGCTGTTTGCACACACTGAGACTCACACTGTGTTATGGCTATATTTTGGAAATGTACTGTGATTTTTTTGGATCCTGTCTGCCAGTTATTGATGGGTGACATAATGAATGGTAATGATAGTCTGTACATCAACTCTAATACACAAATTACTGTAGGAGCACAGTTTTCTTGTGTTATCCTATGAACAAGTATGCTGTTGTGACAGGATTTTTCATGTGTAATAGAGCAAAAACAGCTCATATCTTAAATAACTGTATGCTTATGTTCATTTTCATATTAAACTGATGGTGGTAGGACCTGCCATTAATCTTCCTTTAACGGCATACTGTGCAGCTTTGTCAGTTACAGTTTGTAACCTGAGTGCTGTGGGGGTAAACGCCCATAAATGTCCCACACACAGAAAAATAAGAAGAAAATAAGAACGCACAGGCAGAAGGCAGAGTCTCTGCAGATATATAAACTACTGCACACGCCTAGTGGGTGATAGGTGATGACTGAGAGGGATTACTTCTGTATGAATCTATAATTTGTTTAGTTTTCTTTAGAAAAATCCTGTGTAATACATTTTCAAAAGTATCAGAGTCACCTCATTCCTTCCTTATTCCAGAAACAGTCCAACGTGTAACAGAGATAGTCTAGAAACATAATTTTAGGACCTGAAAACTCTTATCTGGGCCAAAGAATTAATGAGATCAGCATTTCTCTCCCCAGTGTTGAAAGTAAGCTCAGTCTCAACAGGGAGCTGGGACTGTAGGTAGCAGCTGCACACTTTCATGTCTGTTTTTTCTATCTCTTATCCTAACTCATGTACACCATGGCAGTGATACAACTCAATCACAAGATGTGAAACTTAAATTACATACTGCCGAACTAGAGCATGGGCAATTACATGTAACTGGTGTGGAATATATTTTTACAGTTAAGTTGGATTCCCCAAAAAAATCATATGTATATTTTATTTTAGCTGCATTAGTACAAAGCAATAACTTTCCTCCTGTTGAGCTATATGCATACAATTCTTTATGTACTGTATACTGGGGTTGAAATAGTATGAGCTTTTCATGGTACAATAGCCATCTCAGAAAATATCGCAGTTTCATGGTATCAAGGTATGACTGAATTTATATTATTATAAGTCAGAATGACCCTTGACAGAATGAAGATGAAAGGGTTATTGTTGGTTGAACAAACTTTTTTTTTTTCACTGTAACTGAAACCTGAAACCACTTACTCTTACCTCACTCGTGCCAAACCGACTTCCTGACAGACTCATTTCCCCAAGATGCATCACAGAGCGCCACAGAGTGTCAGCCGCTCTGAATCAATAGACTGGCATCTGGACTTTATTCACCTACTGCGTTAATAATTCATAATTATCTGCTGGGTGCATTAATTCAAGTGCTGCAATATTCTGTGCAATTATTAAACTGTGAGATATTTTTCAGTATACGACTTTATCATGCACATAACTGTACATATCTCTTATGTTTACTCTTATTCTATTCTTGTTTTATTCTATTGATTTATGTCACACCTTCAGCCTCAGCACAGTGACGATATATATTTTATTTTTTATCAAATCACAGTTTCCCCTCGGGGATCAATAAAGTATTTCTAATTCTGATTCTGAAAGTCGGACTTAAGATTATGAAAAATAACTCATAACTAGGGATCCTACATATTAAAAGAGCATTTTCACCACAAAAAAGTATAAACTCCATTTACATAATATATTTTTTCAAATTAATCTAATCATTATTATTTTTATTTTATTTTATTTTATTTTATTTCATCTAATTTAGTTTATTTATTTATTTACTTACTTACTTATTTATTTATGATTTATTATTTGCTAAACATCTGGAGGGTCAAACAAAAGCTTATGGCGGGCCAACTTTGTGCAGCCCTGTTATAAAGGGTTCATAGAGTTGTGTTTTTGTGTCCCAGTACCTGAGTCTTCTCAGGTTCAGCTGTAACCTGGTGGGCGGTGCGTCCAGGGTGGATGGTGGACTTCAGCTTCTCCAGAACCGAACGACTCTCCTTCTTCTCTGGTTGGCTGGCGGTCAACGGCTTCACTGGATGAGGTCTGCAAAGTAAAGAGGTCAGCACGAGTGCTTCAACACAGTATGTTCACTGTCAGTGTTTATCCATAACTAATCTGTCACAGTCAAGTGATTTATGGTTACTGTTTCTTCAGTTCATTCAGCAGCTATAACGTCACACACTTCAAAGCAGATCAGATGATGTGAAGGCATCTGTGAAGGAACAGTGAGCAGCACAAAGGAAACATTTAAGCACCGTCTACTGTTCTTTGAGCGTTAAAAACTGCAGCCATGTGAGTCGAGTTAAAACAAGAACTTTGCTCGCTTGTAATTGGAGGATGAAATCATCTCGGAGAGGAAACACGGGGCTGATTTATACAAGAACAACAGCAGCAGAGGAATGTTTGAAAACAGAAATCAGAATAAAAACTGGTATTAAAGCTTTTTTGTGATCACAGCAGAGAGAGGAGCTGCATGTCTGAGATAACACTTTATTTTTTTCTCTTGTTGCTTCTATTATTGACAATAAAAGGATATAATTAAATTTCTGAGTAACAGTGGCTCTGTGGTCTTTTGTCTGTTTCTCTCTAAGCCAATAAACATGGTTTAAAACATGATCACATTTTTGCACATCTTGCCCGACTGTCATTTTAAAGTTAGACTGTGCATATTTACTTTAAATAGTGTTTACAATATTCTTATTGCAATTTTTCTGGGGCTGTACAACTAGCCTAATAGAAATACTATCAACTGTCATTATGGCCAAGTGCAGTATCAAAACTGCAGTAGCTGGAATTTTTTGATGAAGGTGAAATGTCTCACATCATAACATTATAAATGATGCATGGTGGGGCTTCAGAGGTGCAAACAAGCAGAGAAGTCCTGCGCATCTGATACCGTTTGAGGCAGGTGCAGGACCCAAAAAATTTACAATAAACAACACTGAAGCTCCATTCAGCACAAATTATTAGCGCATCCACATCTACGTTTGGAGCTCATGCTCTTCTTCAGACTAGTGCTAATGCTATTGCCAGCATACAAATCCTATTTTAGACGTCAGAATACTTGCTTGTTTGGTCCAGACCCCAGCAAAAATCCCATCGTCATCATTTTTATATTTTTTACAGTAAAAATTGAATGCAGAAATTGCCAGTCCCAATAAAATTGTGACTCATATTACAATTGCAACAAAATAATAAAAACTGTCAGAATAATCACAAATATATATATATATATTTTTGCATATCTTTTATATTCTGTATATTATGTATCTTGTCTATGCACTAAAACGCCAAAGAAAATTCCTTCTAGTTAAAAATCTACATTATTGTCATTATTTTTTAATTAATTTATTTATTTAATTATTTCTCTATTTAATTATATATCTTTAAATTCATACTTTTGGGGTGGGGGATGGGGGTGGATTACATGTGTGCAATACTGGGCCGTTGTACCAAGATTTTGTTCTGGTGTCCTTTTCATTTGCGTGTTTGTGGCTGTACATATACACATACTGGGTGTGTATGTGTATGTCTTTGTTTATTGTTGTTAAAATCAATAAAGATACTGCTGGGGCAAAAAACCTATATGGTAATAAGCCTAATTTTGATTTGCAGGCATACTGTGTTTACATGGCAACTTGCGCAAGACTAGCTGATGGCTAGTGGTGGTGCTAGTTCTCGCGCGAGTTGCCATGTAAACACAGCACTCCTGCAGGGCGGGTTAACTGACCACGGCGAGAAATTATGCTATAAAAGTGGAGTAAATTATTCTAAAGTGGTCATTTCCTTTAATATGACATTTTCTCTCCTTTATCTGCTGTAAATATATCATAAACAAAAACACCGAGCATAACAAAGTATACTAATTATTTGTTTCCTGGCACTGAATCTAAGTGTGCCAATAGAAATTTGCTGCCCTTATTCATGAGTATGCATCATCTCTACGTTACCCTTTATTGCCTTTGTTTTTGAGCCATAAGTCTGAAATTACAATTATACTGACTATCCCATCCTAGTTACTAGTCATATCCTAGTAATATAATATATCCCAACAGAGGAAATGATCACCAGCTTTAAGAGTTGTTCCAGTACCAACATCAAGCTCCGAAATGCCTCAGATACTGCCTAAAATGCTGGATCAGGTGTTAGCAAGTACACAAGTCTTTGCACTGATCCGATTCCATGTAATTTATTGATAAACTTTAAAGTAGTTTCATACATAAATAAAACAGTTTCTCGCCGCTGTAAGACAGCAGCCTACACAGGAAGTTTTGCTATGCAGCCACTGGCAACTACTATTTTAGAGTGGTAAATATAACTGACTTCTGCTAAACATGCTAACGTTAGCAGTTAGCAAAATATCAAACTAGGTTACTGAAGAAAATTCTATGGTGTTGATTCTCTGTATGTATTGGTACAAAGAGTTTAACCTGGGCCTTGCCGTTCAGCAATGACAGCAACTATTTCGCATCCATACAGAGTTAGCACAATACAGCTGTTAACTTTTTATTAAATGTAATGGAAGTACTGGAATCGGGATCGGTAACAGGAAGGAAACAATGGTATCGGAACATCTCTATCAGCCTTCACTTATAAATATCTGGACATGATGTATCAGGTGGTCAGAGGAGCAGAAAAGGAGCTAAATTTAGGCAGAACAAAGTGTAAGAAACACAAAATGTACAACAGCCAACAAGAAACTGAATCATGAGATGAATAACACAAACGTGAAGCAAAGCCAAGCACAATGCAGCAGGAATCATCCAGCCACTTTGGATGAGTAAACTTACAGAAGCACAAATGCATTCAACATCAGACAAGCCAGGCCAACAGTCAACAAAGCAACAAAAACAAAATCCATTAATCCGTGTTTTGTGGTGTATGTAGAAATCTGCAGCTTGTGAATACCTACACATGTCACATCCTAGTGTGAGGATTCTCACCTGCTCTCCTGACGGGGCAGGTTGCTAGCTGGCTGTGTCTCCTCAGGGAAAAGTGAGTGCCGTGCATCGACCAGGGGCTGGTCAGTGGAGGAGGAGGTGGTGTAGGGGGCCACAGCCAGAGTACTGCTGGCTCCAGCACTGGGCCCCATGCTTGAGGGTTGTATGGAGGGGCAACAGACAGGGGTAGGGTGGAGCGTAGCCGGTGCTTCTGCGGACAGGGAGTGTGCACAAAGAATGGAGGGAGAGGAGGGTTCTTGCAAAGATTGCCCAATCTTTGACTTTAAAGGGGTTCTCGAGTTTGGTGCTACTTTAGCGTGGAGATCTTCAAAACTGATATCAGAGGGTTTTTCTGTTGCATCCTCTGCACACAGAGATGTAGTGTTGTCTTTTGGAGATATGTGTGATGTTGTATTAGACTCATTTTGATGTGTGGTGCTACTATCTGCTAATGCCAGTAAGGAAGACAGAGCTGATTTAGAGGGCTGATACGACAACGGTCCCTCGCTGACTTCTGATATATTTTGAACGAGGGACAAGAACTGTTCGAACTCTCTGTCTCCACTTTTGCTCTGGTTGCTCGGGCTGCCGCTGCTGTTCTGTCGGGACACTCCCTTTGGTCTGAAACGCGCACTAACCACAGCAGGAAACGGCTCCTTCATGTTAGGTGCGCCTGTTTCAGCTTGCGGGTTCCCATTATCATCAAAGTCCTTTTGTGTCTTTTTAAAATCATCCATGCTTCTTGATAAAACTTCTGTTCCAAATTCTGCTACATTAGATGTTTGATTTTGTGACGACAAAGAAGCGATCTCTCTGCCGTTCACCCTGGAGTCACCATGTGGTGCCACATTATTCAGCGTGCATCTTGGATCTTGGCAGTTGTCCTGGCAAACTGGAGAGACTTTGTACAGTTTGTTAGACGATGCGATTATTTCAATGGAAGAGTTCAGCTCAGGTATGTAGGTGTCCTTCAAGGTGAACATGTCCTCAGGTGTGGTCACTGTCTCCACGTGGTAAGCAGCTATCTGTGAGGCTTCTGGTGGTGGTGGATAAGTCTTGATCGCTTTGAGAGTATCAGCTACCTCCGACTGAGAAGAGCCATCTGAATCAATGAAACCAAAATCTGAATTATTCATGTTCAGGTCCCCTAAGCATAGTGAGAAAGACACATTATTGTTGATACATGTGTCTTCCGGTGAATTACACTCCGTCTCCTCGACTGGACTGGTTGTAATATCTAGTGCCTTTGCATCTGGCATCGAGGGACTAATGGATGACATGTTCAGAAGGTCTGCAACAGACATCTCACTATCAAGAAGGGCTTTAGGTCCTGAGTTCACAGATGTGATCTTATTTCCAGCTGTTTCTTCAGCGTTCAACGATAAACGATTTATTTGGGGTTGTCCGTAGTTTCCTCTTACGCGTCCATACAAGTCTTGCTCGAACAGCATCCCTCCCCAGCGGTCAGTGTCATCTTCCAAAGGTTCATATTTAAACTTTTTGAGCTTTTCTTCAGACATGAGTCCTGGTGATGTTATATTTGTGTATGAATGAGAGTTGACGCTGAGGGAGTCGGAGGTCTCGCTGCTGGTGTGAGGGTCCGGAGATATACTGTTTCTTTTGCCTTCTCCCTCTCGTCCACGTTGCAGCGAGGCCACGCCGGTCTGTGAGAGCAGGTAGGCTTCTTTATGGACAGCCAGCTCTTGACCTCTGTGCAGCCAGCCGTCTGAATAAATCTCATTCACTGAAGTTCTTAAAAGTCTCCTCGGAGGCAAAGGTGGAGGCTCCTCTTCACATGTTTGCAGCTCGTGTGCGTGTTGATTAGAGTGGTTATTAAGTGGAGGGTAAGATGAAGTTGGACTGGTTCTCAGCTGTCTCTGAGGAAGACTCCCTTTTGGTGAGTTGAGCCTGCTGGAGGCGAAGGCATCAAACGAGTCGTCCCATTCTCCCGTGCTCTCGGACATGGAGCGAGGGGCGGAGGGGTTAGGTGTAGCAGCTCTGGGTAATAAAGCAGGGAGTGATATCTGCCTAGCTACTGGCCTGGGGCGCTCCCGCCTTATGGAAGCCATATTTGTAGCATTAGCATTGTGAGCAGGGCTGGGTGTGCAGGGCTGGGAGGGCAGAGTGGTGTAGTGAAAGGGGGATGAGCCAGAAGAGGAGCAAGGCGCAAAAGGAGGTGACCGCTGTGACTCTTCTGCTATGAGATCCTCAAAAAAGGGGTTGCGCTGCATACGTGAGGGGAAAGGGTTGGAGGGGGAGAGAGGGGTCGAGGAGGGGGAGGAAGAGGGGGTGAAGGGATTGGTGTGATTGCAGTCATCAGGTGAGATATGACCGGAGAGGGAGGTGGAGGGAGAGGAGCACTGAGGGGGTACAGGGGAGCGAGGAGGGAGGGGAGGGGGTACATCTGAGCTGCTTTCTACCTTAGGAGAAACTTCCAGCCTGCAGAGGAAAATAGGGCACAATAGTCCTCTTAGTTAATGATGTGCCAGGTCACCAAATGGGGAACATCTTTCTTACACAATCAGAAAAGACAACCAAAATACTAAGTGACATTTCTGAAAACTTCACTAACATCAGTATGAAACTGGCCAAATAAAAGAATCATGAAAACAGTAACTTAATCAAAAAAGCAAAGCACATTTGCAAAATAATCAAGCAAAATAAAAAATGCATTGTAGCCATTCAGGACCATCTGCACTTGCAGCTATTCTGCTGAGCTCATATCAACATGGAGTGATTTACTTCACATCCTTCTGTGAGAGTGTTCTTCTAAACCACAGTGATGTTGCATCTTTGAAAGAGAAACGTAGACAGACGTTGATAAAGATAATGGAAATGCTTGAGTGCTATTTGTGGAAAATACAGTATGAGGTGATGATACAGCATGGTTGTAAAATGGAGTAAACTACATACTAAATCTATTCCATTTTCAAATGAGCATGGAGCAGAGCAAACACTGAACTCAGGACACCCGGGTGAAAACAGGCCTCCAATGTGCCTGTTGTTGTGCCTGGATAGAAAGTGCATTCATCAAACACTGTGGAGCCCAGTGACAAGCCTGTAAATGACCCCGACTCACCTTGGCTTGTTCTGGGAATCACTGGAGCCAAACCAGCCTCTGAGCCTCCCCTCAGATGTCGAACCACTCTGGTTCAGGTCTGACTTAGCTGGGAGAGAATCACTCCTCCCTCCAGAGAATAAGGTCTTTCTTAGCTTCCGTCCTTTGTCGGGTGAAACAGAAGCAGAGGAGGTGGCCGGCATGTCTGCCTGCACGGGGCGACCCCCAGTCTGAGTTTGCTGAAGTGGGGAAGACGATGCCTGAGCTTCTTTTTCTTCCTCCTCTTTCTTCATCTTGTCAAAGGACCAGCGTCGGCCATCCCCAAAGGAACCTTTGTCGTCGCTTCTCTTGGTGAGGTTCTGCAGGGAACGGGAGAGCGGGGAGCACTTCTCCAGCAGAACCAGCTTGGACTGGTGGGCTCCTGAGCTCTTTGGAGTGCACGGCTCGGAGTCGTAGACGTGGCTGCCATTTATACACAGGGAAGACTTGGACTGAGTCATGGTCTGACCCCTCAGAGACTCCACTGCCAGATTTGGTCGAGGGAAGGCTGTTGTGATCTTACTGGCTTCATCGCTGAAGGCTCGCTTGTGTGTGAGAACCTTTGTGGTGTGCTGGCTTGTGAGCACTGTTGGAGGGAAGGAAGGAAGAACTGGGTTATAAATACAAATATGAAACATTTGAAGTCTACATCTATTAAGGGGGACCATACTCAATTCCTTGCTCTCATACTTCTTTCAATTATTTCAATCAAAACAGTAGCAAAACCTCTTGGGGGCAGCGCAAAAAGTTGTAAACACAACACTGACATCTATTTTGAGGTTGTTGTAGCCAACGTGCTAGCAAACATTTGCCTATTTACTCATCTAGCAGCAACATTAGCATTCATTCGGAGTCATGTCTGTGGCTACCTGACAAATGGAAGCACTTGTAAGTCCTCTTAACCTAATTTTGTTTTCCACCAACTCCTGAGGGAAATATCTGGCTCTTCAGCTGCTAAATGCTTCACTGTGTCACCAGCTAGTCGCTAAATTTGTCTGTCTGTTTGGTGCTGGGAAGGTGGAGAACATTTGGTTTATCAAAGGTTGCTTTGCTACTTGCTCCAGCTTGAGTCAAGGCAGTAAAACAATGGGCTGAAAAACTGTATAAAGCTTAAGGGGGAAGTAGGAAGAGCGACTTCTTTCAAACGTAGTAACTGTTAAAAAAATACAAGATTTGTATTCCAAAGAGAAGCATCACTGGAACACCGCTATTGCTAATATTAGCAATACTTATAAGCTGATAAGTAACAAATCACAGTAACTGACTGGACGAAGCCACTGTGACATCACCCATTTGTTTGTCAACCACTGTTTTCAAGCCTTGAGTTTGACATTTTGGCCGTTGCCATCTTGATTATTTGGTGCCAGAAGTGACCATATTTGGACGAGAGGGTGGAGCTTGTAAGGATACACATTGCTATGCCTATGCAATGCGTAATTGGCAGATCACCATGGTAGCTACTTGTCAAGCACAAAGTAGCCACGCCCTAAAACATGCCATGTTTTATCGTCTGTTTTACCCTCAATGGGATCATAATTTACAGAATTAAATCATATTGAATTGAAGGAGATTCGAAACTAGTGATTGAGACCATATACTTATTAGGAAAATGTTGGCTAAGGTAATAAATAAAGTTAGAAGTTGGGCCATTTTCTCTTTGACATACAAACAATCAAACTTGTTTTTTGCAACCAGTGGAGTCATCACCTGCTGACCATGAGAAAGAATGCAGGTGTAAGGCACTTCTGCATAGAGTGCTGCAAGGATGACAATTTTTCATAGGCTAACATTGAAGTTAAGATCATACTGGTTCCCTCAACAAAAAACCAATGGGATTTTTTCTTTGGATTTCGGATTATTGCAGAAAATTTACAGTGGCAAAAAAGTTCATGATAATTACAAGTTTTGTTCAGCAAAGTAATTACCTTCACAAACAAAGATCACTTTTATGATTTCTAAAGCCAAAAGTAAAAAAGGTAATGTTAGGCTATAAACATAGGTCGCAACTTCAACATTGCCGGCTGTGTGACAGCGATTTGTAGTCTCAGTTAGCCACTTGTTAGCAACCGCCTTACACAAAAAGGCTTCAAAATTTACAAGTTGGGTATTTACGGTTGTATTTTAGAATCAAACATTAAAGTCTCATAAACTTGTGTTAACCACAGACCTTATTTCAGGCATCTAACCAAAAACCCGTTGACAAGATGAAGGAATCAGAATTGCTAAAATGCTAACTCATTTCTACGTTTTAGGACTCATTCCTGCACGGCTCAGTTGGCTTTACTTTTCGGACCTGGAGGCTACGTCCACTTCCATACAGTCTATTATGACAGCACACAAAGTACTCTCTGTATCTGTCAGTTGGTTCTAGTTCAATGTTCTGTTGCTAGTAGCAACCGGCTCAGTTCCATCACAGTTTAACTGACACTGTTACATCCTCCATTTTGTCAGCTCTGTGTCCAAACAAATATCACCAAATGTCTTTTATCTAGTCTCCAAATACCTTTGTTAGAGCATTATCTGTAAGACCTTTGTATCACAGCTGGTCTGTGTTCTGTAGTTTGTTAATTTAGTTTACAACTATCCAAGCTAGCTCTTAGCTGTTTGAAGCTAACGTGTTGCTATACGACATTCTAAGTAGATGTTAATTACTGTTGGGCAATCTTATGTATTTTAAGTTATTTACTTTTACTCTTGTGCATCTTCACTACTGGGTTACTACTATTTATTCTCAAAGTCAACTTCTAGGGAAAGATCACTTCTTGTAATGTTTGTAGCATCGCAGAGAACAGCTCAGAAAAGCAGCAAATTAAGTTTCATGACATCATGACATAGGCATGCCAACATGCCAAAGAGCTGCTGGCTGACTGGTTGTATAACTGACAAGCTCATTATAAGCCCAAGCTTGGCCAGTTTAAAGTACTTTACTCATACTTTAAATATTTTTTAAGCTAGCATGTAGGTAGTGGTATCATAAGACAACCTAAGGCATGATTCAAGGCCGATCAGGGTGATTTTTTTCCCCCTGTAATTTGCCTTAGATCACAAGAAAAGGCTTCAAAATAATCAGATGCCATTTTGGCTTCAATATTCCTTAACCAAAATGTAATTCAAGGTTGTGAAATTAACCTGAAACCTTGAAAAACCACAGTTCACTCAAGATTTTACAGTGCACAGACCACAGAGCGCCCGAATGATTCCTCAACTCCGGATAGTTAGCACTCATGGTTCCCGCTTCTCAAAGTCTAAGGGTTTTTGGTTAGACACCTGTAATAAGGTCTGTGGGTAATACAAGCTTAAAGGGAAGTTTCGGTTTATTTCAACCTGTCTCCTATCGTCCTAAATTTGTTTCAAGTGACTAGTGACATAAAAATAGTTAGCATGTTAGCCGTTAGCCTAGATACAGCCGGGGCGCATAGTAGCGTCAGACCTGTTAAAACGTAAGTGAACG